>NC_046156.1:58547766-58765090 GCF_011064425.1 Rattus rattus
AGGCATTCAATGAAGACTGAAGACTAATACTCTTCAAACTATTCCACTAAATAGAAACAGAAGGAACACTACTCAATTTGTTCTATGAAGGCACAATTATGCTAATACCTAAATCACACAAAGACCCAACGATGAAGGAGAACTTCAGACCAATTTCACTTATGAATATCAATGCAAAAAATACTCAAAAAAAATTCATGCAAACTGAATCTAAGAACACATCAAAATGATCATCCATCATGATGAAGTAGGCTTTATCCCAGGGATGCAGGGATGGTTCAATATATGGAAATCCAACAAAGTAATCCACAATATATACAAACTCAAAGCAAAAAAACCGCACATGATCATCTCATTAGATGCTGAAAAACATTTGAGAAAATTCAAGACCCATTCGTGGTAAAAGTCTTGGAAAGATTAGGAATTCCAGGCCCCTAAACATAGTAAAAGCAATGTACAGCAAATCAGTAGCCAACATCAAACTAAATAGGGTGAAAGTGAAACTTGAAGAAGTTCCACTAAAATCAGGGACTAGACAAGGCTGCCCACTCTCTTCCTACTTATTCAGTATAGTACTCGAAGTCCTAGCCAGAGCAATCAGACAACAAAAGGAGGTCAAAGGGATATAAATTGGAAAGGAAGAAGTCAAAATATCACTATTTGCTGATGATATGACAGTATACTTGTGACCCCAAAAGGTCCACCAGAGAATTCCTGCAGCTGATAAACAACTTCAGCAAAGTAACTGGATATAAAACTAACTCAAACAAATCAGTACCCTTCCTCCACTTAAACGTTAAGCAAGCAGAGAAAGATATTAGGAAGATGACACCCTTCACAATCATCACCAATAACATAAAATACTTTGGTGTGGCTCTAACCAAAGAAGTAAAAGATTTGTATGACAAGAACTTCAAGTCTCTTAAGAAAGTAATCAAAGGGGCTGGAGAAATTTCTCAGTCGTTAAGAACACTGCACTGCTCTTCCATAGGTCCTGAGTTCAAATCCAGCAACCATATGGTGGCTCACAACGATCTGTAATGAGATCTGATGCTGTCTTCTGGTGTGTCTGAAGACAGCTACAGCATACTTATATATAATAAATAAATAAAATTATATATAAAAGTAGATCGAAGAATGTCTCAGAAGAAGGAAAGATTGCTCATGCTCATGGATTGGCAGGTTTAATATAGCAAAAATGCTCATCTTACCAAAAGCAATCTACAGATTCAATGCTATCCCCATCAAAATTCCAACTCAATTCTTCAAAGAATTAGAAAGAGCAATTTGCAAATTCATTTGGAATAACAAAATAATCCAGGATAGCAAAACTATCCTCAACGATAAAAGAACTTCTGGGGAAAATCACTACTCTTGACCTCAAGCTATATTACAGAGCAATAGTTATAAAAACTCCATGGAATTGGTACAGAGACAGGCAGGTAGATCAATGGAATAGAATTGGAGACCCAGAAATGAACCCACACATCTATGGTCACTTGATCTTGGACAAAGGAGCTAAAACCATCCAGTGGAAAAAAGATAGCATTTTCAACAAATGGTGCTGGTTCAACTCGTGGTCAGCATGTTGAAGGATGCAAATTGATCCATTCTTATCTCCTTTTATAAACGTCAAGTCCACGTGGATCAAAGACCTTCATGTAAAACCAGTTATACTCAAACTAATAGAAGAGAAAGTGGGGAAGAGCTTGAACACATGGGCACAGAACTCCAATAGCTGAACAAAATTTCCTTGAACAGAACTCCAGTAGCTTATGCTCTAAGATTAACAATCAACAAATGGGACCTTATAAAACTACAAAGCTTTTGTACAGCAAAGGGCACTGTCAATAAGATGAAAGGCAACCAGCAGATTGGGAAAGGATCTTTACCAATCCTACATCTGATAGAGGGTTATTATCCAATATATACAAAGAATTCAAGACGTTACACTCCAGAGAACCAAATAACCCTATTAAAACTGGACTACAGAGCTAAACAAAGAATTCTCAACTGACGAATATCTAATGGGTGAGAAGCACCTAAAGGAATGTTCAACATCCTTAGCCATCAGGAAAATGCTAATCAAAACAACCTTGAGATTCCACCTCACACCTGTCAGAATGGCTAGGATCAGAACTCAGGTGACAGCAGATGTTGGCAACAATGTGGAGAAAGAGGAACACTCTTTCATTGTTGGTAGGATTTCAAGCTGGTACAACCACTCTGGATATTAGTCTGTCAGTTTCTCAGAATAATTGGATGTAATGCTACCTGAAGACCCAGTTATATCACTCCTGGGCATATACCCAAAAGATGCTCCAACGTACAACGAAGACACATGCTCCATTATGTTCATAGCAGCTTTATTTATAATACCCAGCTGAAAAAAGTGGTACATTTACACAATGGAGTCCTACTCAACTATTAAATCAATGACTTTACAAAATTCATAGGCGAATAGGCAAATGGATGGAACTAGAAAATATCATCCTAAGTGAGTTAACCCAGTCATAAAAGAACACACATGGTATGCACTCATTGACAAGTGGATATTAGCCCAAAATTTTGGAATACCCAAGATACAGTTCACGGATCACAGGAATCTCAAGAAGAAGGAAGACCAAAATGTGGATGCTTCAGTCCTTTTTAGAAGCAGGGACGATATAGTCCAGTGAGGAAAGACAGAGACAAAGACAGAGACTGAAGGGAAGACCATCCAGGGACTGCTCCACCTGACGGCCCGTCCCGTATACAGCGTCCAAACCCAGACACTGTGGCAGACTCCAAGAAGAGCTGCCTCACAGTAGCCTCATATAGCTGTCTCCTGAGAGGCTTTGCCAGAGTCTGAACAATACAGAGGCAGATGCTTGCAGTCAAGCATTGGACAGAGCACGGGGTCTCCATAGGAGGAGCAGAGAAAGGACTGAAGGAACTGAAGGGGTTTGTAACCCATAGGAAGAACAACATCAACCAACCAGAGCTTCTAGAGCTCCCAGGGACTAAACCACCAGCCAAAGAGTACACATGGAGGGACCCATGGCTCCTGCCACATATGTAGCAGAGAATGGCCTTATGGGACACGAATGAGAGGAAAGGCCATTGCTCCTGTGAAGGCTAGATATCCCAGTGTAGGGGAATGCCAGGGCGGGGAGGCTGGAGGGGGTGATTGGGTTGGGGAGCACCTTTATAGAAGCAGGGGGAGAGGGGATGGGATAGGGGGTTTCAGGAGGGGAAACTGGTAAAGGGGATAACATTTGAAATGTAAATAAATAAAATGTCCAATAAAAAAATCTTGGATATTAAAAAAAGAAGATGTTGGCCTGAAAGAGCTGAAACATTAAGATCCTTGGTGAAGGCCTTCTGTCTTCCTGCACCTTAGGCACCGGCTCCCAGACTGACTGGAAATCTGTCCATTCCAGTCTCTGCTTCATCCTTACAGCCCCGTGAGCAGCAACATATGGAGACCCTGAGAGGGAGGGTCCACAGGGCAGAGAGCCACAGAGGCTTTAGGAAAGAGCTAATGGGATCCTGTCTACATCAAATGATGGGGTCCCCAGGGGTTTGGACCTCTCACCTCCAATAGGTTGCAGTAAGGCAAAGAATGATCAGGAGAGACAGGGTTCAATGGGACAGAGGGAGCCTGGGTGTGAGACAAGAGTTGGAGTTTCTAGAGCAAGGGTTTGAGGAGGGAGAAGGGCACCTGTAAGTCGGTTGTTATCAATCTGAGGGTGAGATTGGATCGATCATTATGGAGGACAGATAGGAGAGAGTGGTTCTCTAATCCAAGTCCTTGCGCATGTGGCTTCTGGGTCCCAAGTAGAAAATGCTTGTAGATATTGGGGGATGACAGACAGGATTAGGGCGAGGCAGGGGAGCGAAGTGACAGGGTCCACAGGAAGGAGGAAAGCTGGGTCTGCTGCATGATTTGGCATGTACAGTGGGAATGGAGGTAGGTTGAGAGGTCAGGCTCCTGTAAACAGGCTGCTACAGGGATGGGGTGAGGCTGGAGAGTGTAAGGGAGGACAGGAAGAAACATGCAAATCGCCTATGAATCTCAGCCTGGCATGGTCACTGGGGTTCCAGATAGAGGCTGTTTCTAGTTATCTGCTGCTCACACAAAGGGATGGAGGAGGGAGGGACACTGGGTCTGCTGCCAGGTTCCAGGACTTCCCAGGGAATGGAGGAGGTAGTGTGGGAGGAGAGGCCACTGCAGGCTCTGATCTATTTTAAAATGGGATCTTTTACTCTTTCTGCAAATTTCTAACTTGAAAGAACACTGAGGGTTTAATTAATGTTTCCCCCTTCCCCTTCCCTTCCCTTCCCTTCCCTTCCCTTCCCTTCCCCTCCCTTTTCCCCCTTCCCTTCCCTTCCCTTCCCTTCCCTTCCCTTCCCTTCCCTTACCCTCTCCCCTTTCCTTCCCTTTCACTCCCCTTCCCCTCCCCTCCCCTCCCTCCCTCCACCTGTCTGTTCTTTTCTTTCTTTCTTTCTTTCTTTCTTTCTTTCTTTCTTTCTTTCTTTCTCTCTTTGAAAACATGGCTTATCTGTGTAGCTCTGGCTATCCTAGAACTCATTTTGTAGTTTTGAACTCAGAGATCTTCCAGCTTTTGTCTGAGAATTAACTGCCTAGGCTGAGAATTTTCTCTTTAATGCTAACATTTCATCTAGATGAGCATGAGATGCCAACTAATTTAAGTTCAGACTCCATTTTAGAGAACCTGACCTAAGTTTGAACTCAGGTAAACTAACAGGACTGTACCTAGCATGCTTCCAGGTTTCCCCCCAACAAAACTGGAGCCTAGCTCCAGTCTTAGACTAATCCCCAACAAGACCAGTGTTTCCAGGTTATTCCTCCAACAAACCTGCACCCCCAGGTTGTAAGCCCACCCCTGCCTAACGACCACCAATGCAGAGGAAAGCAGAAGTTAAGTTTATGGTTTGACTCCTGGCACCAGCCAATTATGTTAAAGGCCACAATACCTTTCCAATTAGATGCTTGCACACGTACTCCCTGCTTGCTGCTTAGTATAAAGCCTTGCCCCATAGACACTTGCTCCCCTCCAAAAAAACAAAAAACAAAAACAAAACCAAAACAAAACAAAAACAAAAAACTGTCCTGGGCGATGGTGCATTGGAGGGGCTCAAGCTAGCTGGAATAAAATAAAGACCCTGCTGTGATCTGCATCAGATCTGCTCTTGTCTGTTTCTTGGGGAATCACTAACATTTCCCTGGCACAACAAACTGAAATACAAACCTTTCCTAAAGTTGTTTTTAATAGTGGCAGCAGAAAAAAAGAGAGGGTTGGGGCAGGGGCTGTCAGACACAGACAGTCTCTGCATTCAATTTACGAATTCTTTAAGAGATGGGGAGAGGCCTCAGCAGATAATGCTCCTCTCCCAAAGCCTGATAATCTGAGTTCAATCCTTGGGACCAGCTCCAATATTCTCTCCTTTGACCTCTCAACCCACTTGCCTTGTTTCACATGCAGGCACAGATAGTTGCACAGACGAACTAAATAAAGAATTACGTGTTATAATAATAATGTTCATACACTTATACACAAGTATTTACAAAAGATATTTTAGATTAATCAGGACAAGAACTGCAAGGAAAGCCTAGACTGATGCAAAAAATGGAGCGGTTGCAGGTTCTCAGTACTGTCCTTGTCAGAAATCCATGGTGGATGGCACTCTGCTGAATGCTTTGTCTTAGCTTATTTGATGAGAGGATCATTTTAGTGTCTGAAGCAGGAGTAGATGCTGGGGTAGTGTTGTAGGTCAGTAAGGCATGAGGCTTAGTGGAGATTCATACACAGAGTAACCAGTGAGTCAGATATCTTCTTTTGCATGTTTGAGGAGGGCCCAACAAAACGGGTGTCTGGCATAACTCAAGATATGGGGTGGCCAAGCCATCATGTCCATGTCCTGGAGGAGGTGTTGGAGTTCCTTCCACTGAAGAAATGAGATACTAGCTTGGAGAAGGTGGCACAAGCCTTTCATACCAGCACAATGAGATGCAGAACCAGGAAGATCTCTGTTAGTTTAAGGCCAGCCTCATCTGCAGAGTGAGTTTCAGGACAGCCATGGCTATACAGCAAAACCTTGTGTCAAAACAAAACAAAACAAAGCAAGCAAGCAAACAAACAAACAAGACAGAAATGGGATATGCATGTCTGATAAGATTCTGTGTGAGAGGTACATGCCTTCAGGTCAGACACTGGTCCTGATACCCTGGTCCCCTCATTGCCAGAGTGGGTTGGGGAGAAGATCCGTCTTATCTCCAACAGAACTTTTGTTGTATCCACATTATTCGTTCCTTTATTGGGTGAATCTTCTCAGATCCAGATGAAAAGTAACATAGCAGAATGATGAGAAAAATTATATGAACTTAGAATGCCAAGGTAAGCTCAGAAAAACCATGCACATTTACACCATGAGGGTAGGTCATTACTTCCCAGGAGTACTAAGTGCAGACCAAGCTTTGTCCAAGGCTCACATGATACAACCCCAGAAGCCACTGATTTCTGTTTGTCACATCCATTCTCAGGGAATTTCTAACATATCTGTGGAATGTAAGTTTCAAAGACCCAAAGTCAGTTTCTCTGCGAGCAAGAGAGAGAGAGAGAGAGAGAGAGAGAGAGAGAGAGAGAGAGAGAGAGAGAGAGAGAGAGACAGAAGGAGGAGGAGGAGGAGGAGGGATGAAGGGGGAAGGGAGAAGGAAGGGGAGGAGGGGAAGAGGAGGAGGAAGAGGAGGAGGAAGAGGAGGAGGAGGAGGAGGAGGAGGAAGAGGGAGGGTGGGAGAGAGGAAGGGAGGGACTCCAGGTGGAGAATGTTAATTCCCCAGTAGAAGAGAGTGTCCAGAAAGAATCAGGTGGCAATGCAGTTTCAGGTGTGGAGAGAAGATGCTTCCAGATGGCAGTATTTCTACATGCACATGTTTCTTGCCCAAAAAGCTATGTTAAGCCAAGGGTTCTGAGAGGCAAGCACTCTTGGAGAAAGTGAATGAGAAGAATGTTAAGGACAGTTTCCTGAGAACTTTCCAGCCTCAGAACCCAACAGCACAGCTTCCTTTTAAATAAGGCCAGGCTGGAAACCAGTGCCTAATCTCTTTACCAATATCCCTTTATAGACAGTGGATACAACCATGCTCTGAAAGGGTAGGATCTCCCTACCCCAGCAACTACTGGGAGCTCCCCTGCATCTACCCAAAGCCTTCCTTTACTGACTAGGCCTGCCAAATCCTGTTTATAGAGTGTGGGATTTGAGGGCCTGTTACCTATGCTTTACAAAGAGAAAACTAAGAGGCAGTAGCTTGTAAAGTGGAGTATGTCTATTTATATTTCTACCTAGACTAGGGAGAGGAACATTCTTGGTCCCTCTCCACCTTTCTCATACCAGTGCTACAATTTTATGGAAAATCTGTAACATCAGACATATGAAGATTTAGCTGTGAGAAAATGTGTAACTCTGAGAATGTTCTTTTAGATGGCGCCCCCTCCTGGACGGAGCAGGGAGTGGCTCTCTGGAAGAAACTAACTCTCTAGCACTGTTTCTGTCATGGTCCCTAACACAAAACAGAATAAAACATTCCAGTCATCCAGTGCACACCCGGAGGACAATAGATTGGAGTTAGTCTCACATCTGGATATGTTCCTGATTTTCCCTCAGCACACCTCAGATTCATGATCTCTTTCTGATCCCAGCATGGCCATGTCTGGACACAGAAAGGACATAGAATGGTTTATTTACAGAAAAACACAATCCATGGATGAAGTATTGACACATATTTATTGCTCCTTCCATTGGGCTTCATAGAGCAAGCAGACTTTTCTGTAGGGGGATGAAAGATATGCTTTGGATGAGGAGACGAAATAATGGAGAGCTCCGAGGTACAAGAGATGCTCAGGAGCTTGGACCGAGGAACTGGGTATCAGCTGCCTGTGTATTTCTGGGCAGCGGCTTCAGAAAGAAGGTTTGTGGCTGGGTCAGTGACTGGCAAGGCTTTTGGTGACTTGATTAAGACTCTAAGGTCCTCTGTATCAAAGGGAGGCAGCAGGACCTGGCTTGTGCCTCTGTCCTAGCTGGAGGATGGGATAACACCCAGGGCCATGTCCCTGCCCTCTTCCCATCATTGAGACTTTGTGTCCAGTGTCTCCCTGTGCTGCTCCACTAGTGTCCCGATCCACTCCGAGGTTTTTTGCTTGGCTTCCTCCCAGCTGACAAGTGGCTCATAGCCCAGATCTCGCTGAGCTTTTTTGTAGGAAATGGTAAACACGCTATTTAAGAGTGTGACCCTGAAGCGGCTAAAGGGTGGCCTATAGTTGTAGATTGGACGCAGCAGGAAGCTCACAGTTTCCAGCAGGAAGGCAAGCCAGTAGAGTAGGGGCAGAGGAAGGCTCCAACTGGAATCAAGGCAGAGGCCCCATTCTTTGCTCAGGGTATAATTTAAATCATCATAGCTTTGGTGAGGGGTGTCATCTGAGATGTAGTAGAACTGTCCTTGGATGCTTTGTGACTTCTCCGGGTCTCGAAGGCCCCTGGCAGCCAGAATGTGTGCCCAGGCTGCATTACTCACATACACTGGGTTGGCTATGGAGAATGTGGCATGTCTCTTAATTATGCTGTTGTTCTTGAGTGCTCTATTTACCACGGTTGAAACGACTTGACTTTCTTCCCCGTAGATGAATGGAAGTCTTAAGGCACACGTATGCAAAGTGCCACCATTTTTCAGGATGCTCCCATTGGCTGCCAGCACTGCCTTCTCGGCCATCCTTTTGCTGTATGGGTATGGATTAGGCCATGTGCTTTCACGATGCTCTTCCTCACGGTCGTTCAGGATGGTCTCCTTGTAGGAGTTTGGTCCAGCCACACCTGTTGAGCTGCTGTAGATGAAGACTGGTACGCTGGCTTCCACACAAGCGTCCAACAGGAGCTGAGTACCTGCTCATAGGAAGCTCACAATCAGTGCTAGGAAATAGGACAAAGGGCCCACTGTGGCCATGGGGTCGGAATCATCTCCACCCAACTCCAGTGGAAGAATGACTGCAGACCTAATGTCTCCTCACCTGATCTTGACTCAACGTACCATTCTATAGCCACAGAATAACCCCACAATTAATAGAGGTGACACGTAGATTCTGGAATTGAGGGATTTCCAGATTTATAAATTGAGATTTCTTAACTTATAAAGTGTTCTCTCTCTCTCTCTCTCTCTCTCTCTCTCTCTCTCTCTCTCTCTCTCTCTCTCTCTCCCTGTTGGTCTGTACTTCTTTCTAATACTAGAGATCAAACCTAGCCTTTTCCATGTTAGCTAAGGCCCCGACCCCTGAGACACTGTCCTAATTAGCTTTCTCCTGCTGTGATGAACACCATGATCAAAGCGACTTGGAGGAGGGAAGGGTTTCTAGGGCTTATTTATCTAAATCACAGTTTGTCACAGAGGAAAGTCATTGCAGTAACCAAAGGCAGAAGCCACGTCCCGTGACACTCATTCCATTGGCCGCTCACCTTGCTTACATATATAACCCAGGTCCTCCTGTTCAGCCTTGACACAGCCCAGTGGGTGCTGTCATATCCATTCCAGTCCTCTCATATCCATCATTAATCAAGAAAATAACAGACATAAACACCCGCATGCCTATCTGATGGAAGCAAGTCCTCAGTTGAGGGTCCTTCTTTCTAGGTGACCACCATGTGTCAAGCTGACACAAACCAGCCAGCATTTTCACTTTGAAAAGTGTGTCCCTAGATTTTTTTCTGAAAAGCGTTCCTTTATGTGCTCTAAAAACTGACATCAATACATTAGTCTGGGGACAGTGCTCAGTGATTGAGACTTTGCCATGATCCCCAGAAACAACAAAAATTGATTTAAAAAAGATTCCCTCACGAAATAAAAGCAAAAGGTCGTCATGAATTTCATTTCATTAAAGGACAGTGAGTTTTTAATTCAAGAATGCAGAGTACCACGGTGTCAGAGGAAGTTCAGAATCTTCATTATACCCTCAGGTGTATTGCCCACAGTGTATGGGCAATATGTATTTTTATTATATCTTACATTCCAGATAAAGTCCTAGTATATAGCCCAGACTGAGTTTGAAGGCACGATTGTCCTGATTCAGTGTCCGGAGTGCTAGGATTACAGATGTGTACCGCTACATCTGGAGATGCAGTATACTCTCATCATAAGACATTGGAGGCTGGCGTGCTGTTCTCATGAAGTAAGAATTAATACAGAAACGAGAATCGGGTTACCCATAGCACCACCCTACAGAGAGGATGAGAGCGAGAGCAAGAGCGAGAGAGAGCGAGAGCGAGAGCGAGAGAGCAAGCGAGTGAGCGAGAGAGAGAGAGAGAGAGAGCGAGAGAGAGAGAGAAAGGCAGCTATGCAGAACTAAAGGTAATCCTTGTAGTTTGGTTATGGGCATACCTAAATAATTAGTTGATTTAGAAAAAGAACCCAGTCACTTTGTTTGGAGGTCATGTCAAGGATGTGGCAGGCAGGACCTTGGAATATAGTGATGCTACAACGACTCATGTCAGGAGTCAGGGTGGTTATTTTATCTGGTAAAGTCCTTTATCTAAGGTTGAATGGAAATCTACATTCTGAGGCATTAAACATTTAGGGATGGGGATCTAAGGAAGAGAGACATTAGCTCTGCCTAGCTCTATCCAAGAGTAGACTAATGCTGATCTGAAGAGATGATATTGTGGAAATTGGAAAACAATTGCAGTTAAGAAAACAAACTACTCCCCCCCCCGCCCCTAGGCAGATCATATAGAGCAGCATTAAAGGCTCTCTATGGAGGAAAAGGGTCAGTGTCTGGTCCATAGTGTCAGTGGGTGGACAGACATCCAGAATTTGGAAAAGCAGTTCCGTCACTTTGGTATGGAGAGGCAGGAGAACTTTCCTGGCAGTTGGAGGGTTGTGGTGGTGGCCTTATAACCTTTCAGTCCTCCTGATTCCCCCTGGGGTCACTGTTTCTTCCTCTCTCCGCCTGGTTTCTTCTTTAAACACTCAGGATAACAATCCTGAGTTCTGCCAGCTGGGGTGTTGATCAGGTGATCTGACCTACCCAGGGCACAGCAGGCATCCCATGGTTGGCCCTTCCCTTCGTGTCCTAATCCTGTGAGGTGACCCTAATTTTCCCACCTGCTCCAATTCTTCCTCCAGATCTTCCAAAGTAGGGGCTCCCCCCCACAACCTGTCTTATGGTTTTCATTTTCCAACCCTCTCCACATCTTCCTCGGATGTTGTACCTTTCACATTGACATCTAGGATGGTCTGCCTGGGCAGGACGCCTGCGATATCAAGGGCAGCAGCGGTGTGGATGACAACGGAGATGCCCTGGCACGCTCTCCTCAGGAACTGGGCATCCACAATGTCTCCTCTCAGTACCGTCACCTTGGCTTTTGTCTGCAGCTCTGTGGACACAAAGCAGGTCCTTGGGAAGCTTTCTGCATGGGATGGAAATTTTCTGACACAAGTGTCAGTCACCTAGACCTTCAAGCGCAGTCATGGGGAGAAGACACTGGGGAGGAGGCCTTTCTCCTGAAGGAAGCACAAACGCTCAAAAGCCAGAATGCAGCATGTGTAGGGCAGGAGGAAGCATCTATTTCCACCCCAGCCCTTTGTAGAAAATGCAGCTGAGCAGTAAGATGCCATTCGTGCTTTATACATAGTCAGAGAGTCATGGGAAATCCCTACATTCATTAAAGCAGCTGGAGAGGTGGTGGCACTCAAATGTAAGGAGGGAGACTAGGATTGAGTGGATAGGGAATGAGGAAATCCTGTGTGGATTTGAAGGAGAAACAGAGCCAGAGTCCTGCCTTGAGCAGTCGGGGGGCTACACTGCACAGGTGTGAAGACATGAGAGAAATATGGACCAGCAACAGGATAATCAGATTATGTTCTCTGGAATTCCAGTAAGGAGGATCCAGAAGAAGGAGATCCAAAGATGCACATTTTAGCCTTGCCCCTGGTAGGTCTTGATACTTTCTCCGTCTGGGCTGTGTACAAATGAAGAGCTAGCTGAATTTCAGAGAGGAAATAGGAGTCTCTGTGAGAGAACCCAGAATGGGCTCAAACGATGGGTTTAGGTGAGCATTTCTTATCAGATAGGCAACATCCACCAGACCACACTGCAGGCTTGTAGCCTGTATCGGGAAATGTTTTACAAAAGGGTTTTCCACACTACTGCCGGCTACTCTATCCTGGTGGTCCTGAAATCTTTCCATCAGACTCACTAAACTCCCACGGCAGGTCGCTGCCACACCAGCCCCATGCAGTGACCATCAATCTTGCAGTTAGCTGTCACAAATTTCCATAACCCGGTAAAATCAAAACTCTAGAGGCTTTTAATTTATCAGTCGGATTTATATCAGTAAATTCTCACCCCCACAAAATGTCCACACAATAAACTCAGAGCCAATTGATATTGATATAAACTGCTCACCTAGATAAGACAAATTTTCCTGTAATTATCCATCCCTTATAAGATATTCATAGCTACCCCTGGCTATTTAAAGCCACATGGATCTAGGGTCATCTTTCTCTTCCTCCATATTCCTTCTTTCTCCCCTCTCCATACTCTCTGTCCTGTCTTTAAATTCTCAGCCTGCCTTTCTTTTTCATGGCCCAAGCACAGGACTTGCCTTACCTTGTGCCTGTCTTCACCTGCATTTAGACATCAACCCACAGTAGCCTGTGGTACTAGATACATCAGTATCTTCCGGTTCCGCAGAGATCTGTTGAAACTAGCAATCACAATGTCACCCAAATTACCTCACAAAATTAACACGCATCCATGCAGCCTTTCCACTCCCCACACTGGCAGGAACTTTATATTTTGCACAGGATTTTCTTAATCTTCTCGTTCCTTTCCCAGCTGTCTCATGATACCTGGGATTCTTTTTTTAAAAAAAATATTTTTATTGGATATTTTTTATTTACATTTCAAATGTTATCCCCTTTTCCGGTTTCCTGTCCATAAATTCCCTCCCCTCCCCCTCTTTCTATGAGGGTGTTCCCCCACCCAACCACCCACCCCCTCCCACTTCCTGGCTTGACATTCCCCTACACTGGGAGGGGTGGTCAAGCCTTGGCAGGACCAAGGGCTTCTCCTCCCATGGATGCCCAGCAAGGCCATCCTGTCCCTGGTATAGGTTGAGCGACCACAGAAAGCTACAGGAACAAGCCTCAGGACACAGTCTGCCTAGTGAAGGTTCAGTTGTTCCTCTGCCTCCTTCCAATCCATGTTCGCTTCTCCATGAACTCTAAGGCCAAGGCTGGCTCTTTTGCATCAACTCTTCTGACACCGTGACTAGGAAAATCCTCATAAAAGAAAACATTTAATCGAGGTTGGCTTGGTTTCAGAGAGTTTGTCCATTATCATCATGGCGGGCAAGCAGGCAGACATGGTCCTGGCAGAGCCTTGACTTCTGTATCTTGATCCTCAGGCAGCAGACGGAGACTGCCTTCCACACTGGGCCTAGCTTGAGCACATAGGAACCCCAATCCTGCCCTAGAGTGATATACTTCCTCTAACAAGGCCACACCTCCTAATAGTGCAACTCTTTATGGGTAAGCATTGAAGCACGCGCATCTGTTGGGACCTGTTCCTACCATCACAATGGAGAAAAGCCTTCTGGGAAGGAGGCAGATATTAGGACAAGGGTCTGTTTCTGCATACTCTGTATTTCCTCTTCTCTTCTTTCAGCTGGCATTATAAAGACTGCATCAAAAGAGTGGCTGTGACAAGGTAGTTAGTTGGAGCCCGGTTCCAGAGTGCAGTGGACTCAAACGTAAGTCCTTTGGGCGTCCTGGGATACCAGGAGGGAACTTCTTGGGTTCTTGAGGTAGAGATAAATCTTCTACTCTGCTCAAGACACCATGGGCTTGGCAATTGTTCCAACATGCCACTTCATGGAACTGATGTTGTGCCGTGATCTGCAGTAGACTGAGAGGCAAAGAAAAGCTGCCAGATGCCATCCTTTTAAAGGACAGAGGATGCTGATAGATCTCCTGGACCCAGACCCATATTTGCCTTATTCTAGTTGCAGCATCTAGGGGAAGTTCTTTAACATCCGTGTTGTCTTCCTACCTGAAGGGTCAGAAGACGAAGTTACCTTCGTTAACTGATCTCATGGGATGGTGGCTATGGGATTTTCATCATCAGGATGTCTCACAGAGAGGACACTGGAAGTGTCCTTTGCTGCTACTGAGAGGAAGGAGCCTAAGCTGGGAAAACTACAGGACAGTGTTGCAGGCAAGCTAGCAGTTTCATCATTTAGGATCCATGTGGGAGGTCACTTCCCATGGTGTGTGATCCGGACAGGAAGCAGGCTGAGAAAGCCATGAGCTGAGCCAGGAAGCAGGGTCCCTCCTCACCTCACCCCCACCACGGCACCTGCATCAGCTCCTGCCTTTAGGTCTCTACCCTTTTCATATTCCTGTCATGGCTTCCTCCACTGATGAACAGTGATGTGGAAACTTCAGCCAATCAAACCCTCTCCTTCCCATGTTTTTGGTCACAGTGTTTCATCACAGCAAGAATAAACTAAGACAGATTATATTTTCCTTTTTTATTTTTTTATTTGCCTTCCTTGATACAGGGTGCCTAGGTTACTTCTAAGGAAGTTAAAATACTAAACATCAGAAGACAGAAATTTAATATTTATATATTGGACATTTTGTTGTATGAGACAAAGGCTAAGAACTAAGTGTGGGGAGAAAATGTGATATGTTGTAAGTATGTGTAAGGAAAATTATAAAATAGGAAAATGTCTCCAAGCAAAGGGAGAGATAGTGGTTTGTTTGTTTGTTTGTTTGCCCAAAGATAACTGTGTTCCCAAATTAGAGAGAGAGAGAGAGAGAGAGAGAGAGAGAGAGAGAGAGAGAGAGAGAGAGAGAGAGAGAGAGAGAGGGAGACCTAGAGTGATAGGAAACATTTGCACGACCTGTCCAAATGGTTTGAGATAGCTGCAAAAAAGTTTCAGGAAAGGCATGAGATGTCTTGTAGGAGGCACAGATGTCGTTGTGCTCACACACAAGCACTAGGGAAACCTGGAATGTAGGCACAGGGAAGGGATG
Organism: Rattus rattus; assembly: GCF_011064425.1. NCBI lineage: Eukaryota > Metazoa > Chordata > Mammalia > Rodentia > Muridae > Rattus > Rattus rattus. The sequence continues at coordinate 58,562,855 of NC_046156.1, forward strand.
CATAACCAGTTATCTGCCCAGAAGGCTGGGAGTGGCTATGCATTTTAGCCTGTTGAATTTTGTAAAATCTTTATGGCCTGAGACTACATTGGACCCTCCCCCAGACTCTTATCATAAGACTGTTTATCATGATTAATCTGTAGAACCCATCTTTATGGAAGGCATCACGCGGACTTTACAAAGGTTTCCATGTGGCCATGTCTGATATACATTGGTTTACTTTGTTTCTCAAGACGATTTTTGTAAACTTTATTGTGCACACACAATTACTACCAGGAATGTTTCACCAAATTTTGCTGTGCTTAAATACATCAAAATTAAACCCTTGGGTCAGACTGCAGAAACTTGAACCAACACTAGTCCTCTTGAGCTGAATATCTTCTTGCTGCATGTGGATTGTTACAGTTTTGGTGTGGGTAGTAAAGGAAACCACTTCAACCTATAAAACAGATGCATATGATCAACCAGTGTTCACTTGTAGACACTGAACAGATATCATGGAACATTGGCCGCTCATTCAGTCCTTTGATTCTCCATGTTCAAACTGAGAGTTTTCCCAGTAATAAAAAGGCTTTGGGTTCAATCCTCAGTAGTGGGGAAGGGGAGTTTGTGCAACATGTCAGGTTTCTTTCTTTTTTTTTTTTAAACACTGTCATTTTTATTTATTTATTTTTTAATATATAAGTGCACTGTAGCTGTCTTCAGGCACACCAGAAGAGGACATCAGATCCCATTACAGATGGTTGTGAGCCACCATGTGGTTGCTGGGGATTGAACTCAGGACCTCTGGAAGAGCAGTCAGTGCTCTTAACCGCTGAGCCATCTCTCTCTTAACCACTGAGCTATCTCTCCAGCCCCAAAGATTTATTTATTCATTTACTTTTATTGGATATTTTTATTTATGTTTCAAATGTTATTCCCTTTCCTGGTTTTCTGTCCATAAGCCCATAAGGCAGGACCAAGGGCTTTTCCTCCCACTGGTGCCCAACAAGGCCATCCTCTGCTATATAGGCAGCTGGAGCCATGGGTCAGTCCATGTGTACTCTTTGGGTAGTGGTTTAGTCCCCGGGAGCTCTGGTTGGTTGGTATTGTTGTTCTTATGGGGTTGCAAACCCCTTCAGTTCCTTTAATACTTTCTCTAATTCCTTCAACGGGGACCTTGTTCTCAGATCAATGGTTTGCTGTTAGCATTTGCCTCTGTAATTGTCATGTTCTGGCTGATCCATCTGGAGATGGCTATATTAGGCTCCTATCAGCATGCACTTCTTGGCTTCATCAATATTTTCTAGTTTTGGTGGGCTGGATCCCCAGGTAGGGCAGGCTCTGAATGGCCGATCCTTCAGTCTCTGCTCTAAACTTTGTCTCCATATCATCTTCCTATAAATATTTTTGTTCCCCCTTTTAAGGACTGAAGCATCTGCACTCTGGTCGTCGTCCTTCTTGAGCTTCTTGTGGCCTGTGGATTGTATCTAGGGTAATTCGAGCTTTTGGGCTAATATATACTTATCAATGAGTGCATATCATGTGTGATTTTTTTTTTTTGTGATTGGGTTACCTCACTCAGGATGATATTTTCTAGTTCTATCCATTTGCCTATGAATTTCATGAAGTCATTGTTTATGATAGCTGAGTAGTACTCTACATTGTACTACCTGAGGACATAGCTATACTGCTCCTGGGCATAGACCCAAATGATGCTCCACTATGTTCATAGCAGCCTTATTTATAATAGCCAGAAGCTGGAAAGAACCCAGATGCCCTTCAACAGAGGAATGGATACAGAAAATGTGGTGCATATCAAGGTTTCTTACATCTGATCTCAGTGGAGGACTGTGTCACCTTCCTGTCACAAGAAGTTCAGGAGTACAGGAGTTCAATCTAGATTCAGACGTCTTTTGTGCTTTGTGCTTTTATTTTGTTGCGTGTGTTGTTTTGTACTATTTACCAAATACGTTAAACTTTTCTATATTTTCCAAACTGAAAATTAAATTCTTTTGAGTTTTTAAAAAATGATTTATTCATTTATTTGTCTGTGTATTTATGTATTCCCTGCGTGTATGTCTGTGTGAGGGTGTCAGGTACCTTGGAAGTGAGTTACGGACACTTATTACCTGCCATGTGTGTGCCAAGAAATGAACTCAGGTCTTGTGGTAGAACATTCAGTGCTCTTAACCACAGATCTACCTCTGTAGCCCCTAAATCATTTTGATTTACTACTGATTCTGGAATTTCAGAAGGTCCTGCAAGTCCAAAGGATGTGTATATAAGACCTATTTTTTTCAAATATTTATTTGTATATGTTCTAAGGGATGATAAAATCCTTAGAAATATATGCATCAGTATAGGTTATGGGTTGTAAACCTAGTATTTGTATATGCCTCAAAAATAACTAAATTGATATTTTTCTAATTCCCTTAGGGTAAAATAGAATTGTATCAAAAATATGGTTTTTAGCTCAAGACTACCAAAAAAAATGAAATTTGATTCATACCCCTAGGTATTTATTTATTTATTTATCTATCTATCTATTTTTCAATTTATTTTGGTGTGTGTGTGTGTGTGTGTGTGTGTGTGTGTATGTGTGTTCTTTTTTAAAAAATTGAAACCGTTGCTTCTCAAAACTCCGCAGTTTTAACAATAATGTTGGCCCAGTATCTTGAGATGCTAATCATTCCAAATAGATGAAATTATGCTTGACAATGAAGTCCAGAGAAATGTGGACAGAGAACCACTCTTTCTAAACCTCAAGTGTATCTTATAGAGTTTGGACACTGACTTATGGTTTGAATGAGAATGACTGAGTAGGTTCATATTTCTGAATACTTGGTCCCAAATTGCTGGAAAGGATAGGAAGTATGGCCTTTTTGGAGTATGTGTGACATAAGAGGTAGCCTATGAAGCGTCTAAAGACTCGAATCATTCCCAGATAGTTCTCTGCCTTGTGGTTATGGGTATAGATATGAAATCTTGTCTACTGCCACAGTGCCATGCCCATCTGCCTGCTGCCATGCTCCCTGTCAGGATGGTTATAGGCTCTAACCTTCTGAAACTGAAAGTCCTCAATCTCTTCCTTCAACAGAAAAGTAACTAAGACATGTCTCCATTACCTTCCTTCTTCATAGAACCTATTCAGATCACCTCCAGGATTAGGTTAATCTTGGGAAGGAGGGACAGTCAAAATCAAACTAGAAGATGTCTGATAGGTGATTTTATCCAGACTCAACCTGACAAAACCAAGGGATGGGTGGGTGGGATCCAAGCAATGGGTATAAATGGACTCTGGAGAGTATGGAGGAAGAGGTGGCTTCATAATGGTCTCCCACTGGGAGCTGAGGTCTTTCCACAGCTACCTCCACAGAAGGCTGTGAGAATGGAGCAGCTGGGAACCTGCGCTATCAACACAGTGCTTGCCTTTGATCTGGGGGTGAAGATAGACAACAGGAGAACAATAAAATACCTCTCCAGCAAAGCACTCAGTCACTTTCTTTGCGAGTAAATGGCAGAGAGGAGGAACCATGGGAAAGACATTGGAGGATTCCTAATGACACGTATGAAGTCCTACTGGCCCTCACTGTGTGCTCTCTAATCTCCCTCTCCCCGTCTTCACTCCCCTCCCTACAGCCTTCATAAATGTACCTTAAGATTATAAGCACTTCCTGCTATGAGTCACAGGCCCTCTCTAGTCTTAAATAAAAATAAAACACGAAGCAGATTAGGAACATCCAACAGAGACAGGGACGCACTGCCGAGGTCTCTAGGTTAATAATCTTTTGTTAGTATTGCACAATATTTCAAATATTGACAAGTCCAGTCCATTTAGGACATAAGACAGCTTCCAGGAAAGGAGTAAACTAATCTGCAGTGTCTGAATAGGAGAGAGACCTGAAAGCCCAGGGCCTGCCCGTGAGCATGTTCTCTAGTTTTGCCTCAGACCAGAGTCCAGTTTTCCATTTATGGAGTACCTTTTGTGCTGTGCCAACTGTGACTATTCCTTGTGAGGGTCTTTACATACCTACCTGTTTTTTATTTGGTTGACAAGCAAGCCCTCCCCACACCCAGTCTGCATTCACCAGGCTCTATGCCACTTACTGGACAGTTCCTCTTTGTGTTTTGGACTGAAGGTCCTGAACAGGCTCTGACCTCCTGCAGCTCTTTCTCTTGCACCAACATTTGGACAATCCTCTGGCCCAGAAATCCTCCTGCTCCTGTCACCAGGCAGCTCCACCCAGGCATGGTCAACAGGGGAAGCAGATAGTTGAGAGAACAGTGAGGTAAGGTGGTCCTGTGGAGTGGTTCAAGGTGTTCAGAGTCTTGGAATTCCTGCTATGTTTACATAGTAGAAAAAGTGTCCTGAAGCTAATTCTCACACATTTCTCTCATAAGACATCGCTTCTCTGATCTCAAATCTTATGGAATGTTCTCTAAGAAGCAAACACAAAACAAAAGAAAACAAAACAAAACAGAACAAAACAAAACAAAAACATACCAAAACCAATACAAAAATCCCATCTGCATTGGACACCAGATGTGTAATCTCTATCTTAGATCAGTTCTGACACTGAGCACTGCATCAGACTGTGCCAAGGTTGTCCCTCTTACCTTAGACGCTAGTTAACAAACTGCATTGTCTTACCTGTGCTCACCTCTCACACACGTGAGCTCTACAAACCCTCACTACATTGCTTAGTTCCTTCAGTTTCAGAACCCTGACTTCAGAAACCCAAGTTCACATTTATCAGCTTCCTATGAAGGATATAACAAAGGATACAGAGAAAGAGATGCACAGGCTGAGGAAAGAGAATGGAGAACAAGGCTTCTATCCCATTGTTTGATGTACCAGCCTCTAGGAATGTGTAACTGTTCAGTTACAAACAAGCTTAGGAGCCTGGGCCCTTCTTTGTCAGTTAACAATGAGGACAATGTTTAATAGTTTACTGAAGGCAATTCTCCAATAGAGGTTTCCTCTTTCTATGTGACTCTAGGTTATGTCAAGAATACAACCAAGGCTAATCAACACCCAGCCAAAGAGTGTTCTTTCAGTGTGTTAGATGCAGTAATTTTGTTATCGTTTTTAAATCCTTCTCTTAGTGTCAACTTCTTTGTATGCCTTACAGTTAACTGCAGTGCATGTACATGCTCATCAGAAGGAAATATTATTTCATGGGCAATTTCTTAGGCAAACCTCATACTGCTTGAGTTTCATTAAATGGTATTTTACACATAGATTTTTCTCACAAAAGTCTGAGAATAACAAGATGTCACATTGAGTTAGAGCCAGTTAAGATAAAGGGACTTCCAAACAAACATAAACAGTGAACTCTTTTTGCAATCAGATACAAGCAGAAGAGAAAATAAAACAGAGAGTCAACTAAACTTTAAACCTTAACCCTTTTGTCTTAGTTAAGTTGAGACACCATGGACAAGGCAACTCTTATAAAAGACAGCATTTGATTGGGGCTGACTTACAGGTATGGAGACTCAGTACATTATCATCAAGGCAGGATCATGACAGCATCCAGGCAGGCATGGCACAGAAGGAGAAAAACTGACTCCTCTGTACTAGGTGGAGCTTCAGTGCCCACCTCCAAAGAGACACACTTCCTCCAACAAAGCCACATCTCCTGACAATACCATTCCCCATGGGTCAAACACATTCAAACTACCACATTCCACTCCCTGTCCCCCAGAGGCTTGTTTAAACACATGAGCCTATGAGGGCCATACCTAGGCACAGGGTAATGCAAAATACCTTTAGTCAAACTTCAAAAATCACATATTTTATAACAGTCTCTACAAGGTAAAAAGTCCATTCTCTTCTGAGACTCATGCAATCTCTAGACTGTAATCCCTTAAGAAATCAAAATTAAAAAGCTGGTCACCTACCTCCAACATCATTCAGGATATACATTACCATTCCAAAATGTCATAGTGAGGAAGTAATGGACCAAAGCACAACCAAAAACCAACTGGACAAACTCCAAACTCCACATCTCCATATCTGGTATCAAAATGCTCTTCAGATCTCCAACCCCTTTCACCCTTGTTGATTGTTGTTAGCAGACCTGACATTCAACAGCAACAAACTTCATTCTCTTGGGCTGGTTCCACTCACACAGATGGTCAGAGTCTTTCCCCAACAAGTATTCCATAGCTCTGACATCTCTAACATCTTGGGGTAACCAAGGCAACTTCAACTTTACAACTTCTTGTTCCAATGTCTAGGAGCCACACATGATCTTCTGGGCTCCTATAAAGGGCTTGGTTCACTTCTTCAGCTCTGCCCTCTGTACCAGTCTAGGCTCTGGTTGACTCCACTCCACTGCTGCTGCTACTTTTGGCAGTCATCCCATGGTTTTGGCATCTCTAATAACCTGGGGTCTTCTGATGCAACTAGGCTTCACCAAAACCTATCATTGGCTCCCTTCATGGTGCTAAGCGTCAACTTTTTTGCATGACCCCTTCAGTCCTAGGCTGTCAACTGCTGCTAAGGCTGCACCTCCACCAGTGGCCTTCTCTGGACCCACACAGTGCCAAGCCTCAGCTCTCTCCATGACCCTTTTATAAATTCAAAATCAGTATCGCCTGGGTGATTATCATATATCACCAAGTCCAGATGTAGCAAAAGGTACAGCCTTGTCTATCTCTGGAACACAGCTTCTTTGTGCCCTCAGAAAACACTTCCCAGAAGATGTCATCTCAGTGATGCTGGTCTTTTCTTAATCACCACTAATTTCTTCGCTCCAGCTAACCAGCATCAATCGTCCCAGTAACTCCTTCTACTCTTGACTCTAAAGCTAGAGCTGCATAGCCAACGCTGGTGAGTTCGACTCCTTACTGGGACTGGAACATGGCCTCTTTGTTCTCTTATATTATCACCAGCTTTCCATTTTCCAAGTCCTTCAGTGCCTAAGCTTGGCTCTCCTGGAACTTGCTCTGTAGATTGACATTGAACTCAGAGGTCTGCCTGGCTCTGTCTCCTGAATGCTGGAATTAAAGATATGTACCAGACTGGAGAGATGGCTCAGTGGTTAAAAGCACTGACTGTTCTTCCAGAGGACCTGAGTTCAATTCCCAGCAACCACATGGTGGCTCATAACCATCTGTAATGGGTTCCAATGCTCTCTTCAGGTGTGTCTGAAGACAGCTACGGTGTGTTCATATACATAAATAAATCTTAAAAAAAAAGATATGTACCATTGCACTGGAAATTAAGCTTTTTTGTTTTGTTTTGTTTTACCCAGAACCTGCTCTGTCCTAGGCTGGCCTTGAATTCGGAGATCTGATTGTCTTTGACTCCTAGGATTAAAGGTTTATACTACCGTGCCTAGACCTAAACTTAGCTGGGTGGGATCTTGCTCCAAGGTCACTAAAACCTTAATTCAAATTAATATTCTTGAACCCAAGATTCAGCTCCATTTCACTTCCTGGTGCCCCTTTAATACTGGAACCATATGTGTTCTATTTTTCCCTTCTAAGCTTGCTATGCTTGTTCAACATGCTTGTTTTGTTCATGAGAACAAAGTTCATGCTGTGATTTTTTTTTTTTTTTTGAGATTTCCTTTGCCAGTGGGATTAACATGAATCTCTTTACCTTAGCCTCAGGTAAACTCTTCAGACAAGGGCAGAAAGAGCCACATTCTTCACTAAGGTAGCACAAAAGCAGTCTCTAGGCCACAAACAAAAATTCTGCTACACTGAAACCACTTGGGCCAGGTCTGCACTCTTTAAATCAATCTTAGCAACAAAATCTTCCATATTCCTACTAGGATGGCCCATTAGTGCCCACTTAAAGCATTCCACTGCTTTCCCAATCCAACCTCTCTAAACCTACATTCTTCTAAACAAAAGCATGGTCAGGCCTATTGTAGCAATACCCCAGTCCTTGGTTCCAACTTTTGTCTTAGTTCGGGTTTTACTGCTGTGAACAGATACCATGATCAAGGCAATGCTTATAGGGATAACATTTAAATGAGGCTGGATTGCAGGTTGAGAAGTTCAGTCCATTATCATCACGGTGGGAGCATGGCAGCATCTAGGCAGGCATGGTGCAGGAGGAGCTGAGAGTTCTACATCTTCATCTGAAGGCTGCTAGGGGAAGACTGACTGCCAGGCAGCTAGAATGAGGATATTAAAGCCCATGTCCACAATGACACACCAATTCCAACAAGTCCACACTTCGTAATAGTGCTACTCCTTGGGTCAGGCATATACAAACCATCACAGAAAGCATTGGAATGCTTTAAGTGGGGCTTAATGGGCTATCCTAGTAGGAATATGAAAGACTTTGTTGCTGAGGGTGATGTGAACTGTGGAAGCATGGCTCTGGAGGTTTCAGAGGAGAAACATTTTAGTATGTGGCTGAGAGACTACTGTTCTTGTGGTATTTTGGAGAATAATATGACTATTTTTTGCCCTTGTCCAAAGAGTCTGCCTGAGACTCAGGTGAAGCGAGTCAAATTGACTGCATTGATGAAAGGGGTCTCAAAACAACCCAGTTTAGATTCTGGGCTGTGGCTTAGTCTCATGAACAGAGTTTAGATGGAGTGGAGCAAGCTTAAAAAGAAGAAATACAATGTGTATGTGTTGTGGTAGTTGATTAATCTGTTCTGATCCCTCTGACTCTGGCAGCATGAGTTCCTCACTACCTGCTCCAATGTTCTGGGTTCCCAAATAAAAGACACACATGCAGCCTTCTATTTTAATATGTCTTAAATAGCTCAATGGTTGGACCACCCTCCAAAATCTATATGTGGCTAACCCTCCCCTCCCATTCCCCTAAGTTATTACTTACTAAAATCTATATTCCATTGTTACTGCCCTAGACCCAATCGGGGGGCCTTCCTGGGACCACTCTTCCCTGGCTCTTACATGATTGATGTGCTCTCTCTTCTGCACCTCTCAGGTCTGGACCTGACTGCTTCCTGGCATGGTGGCTTCCTACATGGAGGCTCCTATTCCTCCTCTCTTGGTCCCTTGTCCACAAATCATAAAGTCCCATCTCTGTCTCCCTGCCCAGCCATTGGCTGCTAACACTGTTATTTACCAATCAGCACCAACTGGGGGCAGAGACCCTTAGCATCTTATTTATGGATTCTCAGATTCTCATGCAATTTTGGGAACCCAAATAGCATAATGCAAGCATTAGACTAAATCCACAACACTTCCCCCTTTTCGTCCATTCACAATCCTTTTCTCTTAGATATACAATGAGCATAGTTATAGCAGTTACATAAACTATAAGATATGATATATACTAAAAACATCCAGTCTACTGATTTTGTCAATTATAGTACATTACTCTAACATCCCTCCTAACTTCAGGAGTTTACAATTCTATACCTGAATTATGTTTTGGTTTTTATTTGAATTACCATGTGAAAGCCATCCTCTCAAATCTATACCATTTTCCTCAGTGCTAAACAACTTAATTTTCATTATGGGTCTATATCTAGTCTTCAACCCCTTCAAGATTTAAGACACATTAAATATTACCTGAACATATAGGAAGCTCAAAAACATAGCCTCAAACACTTAAACAATTTGCAGATACAGCTGACTTACCTGGACAGTCTCCTAGTCCAGAGTTGGAGCATCTGTCTTCAGCCTTCTGGCCCAGGACCACCTGACAGACCTTAAGTGAAGCATAAATTATGAAGGACTAGCTTACTCTGTCTTGGCAGTGATAAGCTGTGGACTATCCCACTTTGTGTGCCTTTTCCTGGTAAGTATTTTTTGTTTGTAGATGAATTAGGGCAATTCTTTCCCAGTGGCTATTTTGCCACAACTGGAGCAACACTATGGGGAGATAATGATGCTCGATATTTTCTTTGAACCATGAGAGGGTACTGTCAGCAGAAGACATGTCCCTTAGTCAAAAATCTAACTGTAATAAAATGATTATAAGTGCCATATTTTGTGGACTTCTTATGCTTTTGAAGACCATCTATATAAAGTATATCTGAACTGTTAAACTGTGACATCTCAGCTATTTCAATTTGAATAATACTGAAAAAAACTTTATTATAATTAAATCAGTGTCTAATAGTCATGAGTTCACTATCTCGCCTGTATCTTGTTACTTAGTCAAACCAAATCATTAATAATAGGAGCTGTAGAAGGACTGGGTCACAACTTTGTACTGTTAGTGAGTGGCGTAGGCACAATACTTTTCTTTCTTTTTTCTCAGTTTTTTCTTTTATTGCAGAATTTTATTTACATATTATATGTTATATGCTTTTCTATTTTCCCTTCCAGAAAAACAATATCCCTTCCCCCTTCCATTTGCTTCTATAAGGGTTCTCCATCACCCACTGACCAACTCCCTCGTAAATCCCCAACTGGATATTCCCATACACATGCGGCATTGAGCCTTGACAGGACCAAGGACCTCTCCTCTCATTGAATCCCAACAAGGCCATCCTCGGCTAAATATGAGGATGGAGCCATAGGTCTATCCCTGTGTACTCTTGGGATGGTGGTTTAGTCCCTGGGAGCTCTGTAGTTTGGGGGGGGTGTTGGTTGGTTGGTATTGTTGTTCTTAAGGGGTTGAAAACGCCTTCAGCTTCTTCCACCCTTTCTAACTCTCCATTGGGGATACTGTTCTCAGTTTAATGGTTGGCTGCCAGCATTTAGCTCTATATTTGACATGCTCTGGCACAGCCTCTAAGGAGACAGCTATATCAGGCTCCTGTTAGCATGTACTTCTTGGCATCCACAATATTGTCTGGGTTTGATGGCTGTATATGGGCTGGTTCTCCAGGTGGGCCAGTCTCTGGATGGCCTTTCCTTCAGTTGCTTTTCCACAATTTGTCTCTGTATTTTCATTTGTGAATATTTTTGTTCCCCCTTCTAAGAAAGACTGAAGCATCTGCACTTTGACTGTCCTTCATGAGCTTCATGCAGTCTGTGACTTGTATCTTGAGTAATCTGTGCTTTTCAGCTAATATTCACGTATCAGTGAGTGCATACCGTGTGTGTGTGTGTGTGTGTGTGTGTGTGTGTGTGTGTGTGTGTGTATTTGGGTTATTTCACCCAGGATGATATTTTCTAGTTCCATCCATTTGCCTAAGAATTTCATGAAGTCATTGTTTCTAGTAGCTGGGTAGTATTCCACTGTGTAAATAAATGTACCACATTTTCTGTATCCATTTCTCTGTTGAAGCACATCTGGGTTCTTTCCAGCATCTGGTTATTATAAATATGGCTGCTATGAAATAGCGGAGCATGTGTCTTTGTTATATGTTGGAGCATCTTTTGGGTATATGCCCATGAGAGGTACAGCTGGTTCCTCAGGTAGTAGTATGTCCAATTATCTGAGGACCCTCCAAATTGATTTCCAGAATGTTTGTACCAGCTTGCAATCCCACCAACAATGGAAAAGTGTTCCTCTTTCTCCACATCCTCATCAGCATCTGTTTTCACCTGAGTTCTTGATCTTAGCCATCCTGACTAGTGTGAGGTGGAATCTCAGGGAGGTTTTGATTTGCATTTCCCTAATGACTAAGGATGTTGAACATTTCTTTAAGTGCTTCTTGGCCATTCCATATTCCTCAGTTGAGAATTTTTTGTTTAGCTCTCTTGCCAAGTTTTAATAGGCTTATTTGATTCCCTGGAGTCTAACTTCTTGAGTTCTTTGTATATATTGGATATTAGCCTTCTATCAGATGTAGGATTGGTAAAGATCTTTTCCCAATCTGTTGGTTGCCGTTTTGCCCTAATGGCAGTATCTTTTGCTATACAGAAGTTTTGAAATTTTATGAGGTCCCATTGTTTGATTCTTGTTCTTAGAGCATAAAGCATTGGTGTTCAGTTGAAGAAAATTTCCCCAGTGCCTATGTATTCGAGGCTCTTCTCCACTTTTTCTTCTCTTAGTTTGAGTATATCTGGTTTTATGTGGAGGTCCTTGATCCACTTGGAGTTGAGGTTTGTACAGGAGATAAGAATGGATTGATTTGTATTCTTCTACATGCTGACCTCCAGTTGAACCAGCACAATTTGTTCAAAATGCTATCTTTATTTTACTGGATGGTTTTAGCTCCTTTGTCAAAGATCAAGGACCACAGGTGTGTGGGTTCATTTCCAGGTATTTAATTCTATTCCATTGATCTACCTGCCTGTCTCTGTACCAATACCAGTTTTCATCACTGTTGCTCTGTAGTACTGCTTGAGGTCAGGGATGGGGATTTCCCCCAAAAGTTCTATTACTGTTGAGGATAGTTTTTTTCTATTTTCTTTTTTTTGTTATTCCAAATGAATTTGCAAATTGTTCTTTCTAACTCTATGAAGAATTGAGTTGGAATTTTGATGAGGATTGCATTGAATCTGTATATTGCTTTTGGTAAGATGGCCATTATTACTATATTAATCCTGCCAGTCCATGAGCATGGGAGATCTTTCCATCTTCTGAGATCTTCTTTAATGTCTTTCTTCAGAGACTTGAAGTTCTTGTCATACAGATCTTTCACTTGCTTGGTTAAAGCCACATCTAGGTATTTTATATTATTTGTGACTATTGTGAATGGTGTTGTTTCCCTAATTTCTTTCTTAGCTTGTTTATCATTTAAGTAGAGGAAGGCTGTTGATTTGTTTGAGTTAATTTTATATCTGGCCACTTTGCTGAAGTTGTTTATCAGGTTTAGGAGTTGTCTGGTGGAACTTTTTGAGGTCATTTAAGAGTACTATCATATTATCTGCAAATAGTGGTATTTTGAATTCTTCCTTTCCAATTTTATCCCATTGACCTCCTTTTGCTGTCTGCTTGCTCTGGCTAGGACTTTTGAGTACTATATTGAATAAGTAGGGAGAGAGTGGGCAGCCTTGTCTATTCCCTGATTTTAGTGGGATTCCTTCAAGTTTCTCTCAGTTTAGTTTAATGTTGGATACTCACTTGCTGTATATTGCTTTTAATGTATTTTAGTATGTGCCTTGAATTTCTAAACTTTCCAAGCGTTTTAACATGAGGGGATGTTGAATTTTGTCAAATGCGTTCTCAGCATCTAATGATATGATCATGTGGTTTTTTTTCTTTGACTTTGTTTATATAGTGGATTACCTTGATGAATTTCTCTGTATTGAACCATTCCTGCATCTCTGGGATGAAGCCTACTCAATTGTGAAGGATAATGGTTTTGATATGTTCTTGGATTCAGTTTGAAAATTTTATTGAATACTTTTGCATTGATATTTATAATGAAAATTGTTTTGAAGTTTTCTTTCTTTGTTGGGTCTTTGTGTGGTTTAGGTATAAGTGTAATTGTGGCTTCATAGAAGGAATTTGGTAGTGTTCCTTCTGTTTTTATTTTGTGGAATAGTTTGGGGAGTATTAATATTAGGTCTTCTACGAGGGTCTGATAGAACACAGAACTATACCTGTCTGCTCCTGGGCTCTTTTGGTTGGGAGACTTTTAATGACTGCTTCTATTTCTTTAGGAATTATGGGACTGTTTAAATGGCTTATCTGATCCCGATTTAACTTTGGTACCTTGTATATGTTTAGATAATTGTCCATTTCATCCGGATTTTCCAGTTCTGCTGAGTATAGGCTTATGTAGGTAAAGGATCTGATATTTTTGAATTTCCTCAGTTTCTGTTGTCATGTCTCCCTTTTCATTTTTGACTTTGTTAATTTGGCACTCTCTCTGTGCGCTGTGGTTAGTCTGGCTAAGGCTTTATCTATCTTGTTGATTTTCTCAAAGAACCAGCTCCTTGTTTTGCTGATTTTTTGTATAGTTCTATTTGTTTCTACTTGGTTGGTTTCAGCTCTGAGTTTTATTATTTCCTGTCATGTACTCCTCCTGGGTGTATTTGCTTCTATTTGTTCTAGAGCTTTTAGGTGTGCTGTCAGGCTGCTAGTGTATGCTCTCTTCAGGTTTCTTTCATTCATTCTTTCTTTCTTTTTTTCTTTCTTTCTTTTTTTGGAGGCATTCAGAGCTATATTTTCTCCTCTTAGCACTGCTTTCATTGGGTCCCATAAGTTTGAATCTGTTGTGTCTTCATTTTCATTAAATTCTAAAAAGTCTTTATTTTCCTTCTTTATTTCTTCTTTGATCAAGTTATCCTTGAGTAGAGCATTGCTCAACTTCCATGTATATGTGGGCTTTCTGTTGTTTTTGTGGTTATTGATGACCAGCCTTAGTTCGTGGTGATCTGATAGGATGTATGGCATTATTTCAATCTTCTTGTATGTCTTGAGGCCTGTTTTGTGGTCAATGATATGGTCAATTTTGGAGAAGGTTCCATGAGGTGCTGAGAAGAAGGTATACTATTTTGTTTTAAGGTGAAATGTTCTATAAATATCTGTTAAATCCATTTGGTTCATAACTTCTGGTAGTTTCTCTATGTCTCTGTTTAGTTTCTGTTTCTATGATCCTGTCCATTGATGAGAATGGGGTGTTGCTGACTCCCACTATTATTGTGTGAGGTGCAGTATGTGCTTTGAGCTTTAGTAAGGTTTCTTTTATGAATGAGGTGACCTTGCACTTGGAACATAGATATTCAGGATTGAGAGTTCATCTTGGTGGATATTTTGATGAATATGAAGTGCCCTTCGTTATCTTTTTTTGATAACTTTTGGTTGAAAATCGATTTTATTTGACATTAGAATGGCTACTTGAGCTTGTTTCTTGGAACCATTTGCTTGGAAAATTGTTTTCCAGCCTTTTACTCTGAGGTAGTGTCTGTCTTTGTCACTGAGGTGTGTTTCCTATATGCAGCAAATGCTGGGTCCTTTTTATGTATCCAGTCTGTTAGTACATGTCTTTTTATTGGGGAATTGAGTCCATTGATGTTAAGAGATATTAGGGACCAATGAGTGTTGTTTCCTGTTATTTTTGTTGTTAGAGGTGGAATTATGTTTGTGTGACCATCTTCTTTTTGGTTAGTTGAATGAAGATTGTTTTCCTGCTTTTTCTAGGGTGTAGTTTCTCTTCTTGTGTTGGAGTTTTCAATCTATTATCCATTTTTGGGGGTAGATTTATAGAAATATGTTGTGTAAATTCGGTTTGTCATGGAATATCTTGGTTTCTCCATCTATGGTAATTGAGAGTTTTGCTGGATATAGTAGCCTGGGCTGGCATTTGTGTTCTTTTAGGGTCTGTATGACATCTGACCAAGATTTTCTAGATTTTATCATCTCTGTTGGAAGTGTGTAATATGATTCTGATAGGTCTGCCTTTATATGTTACTTGACCTTTTCCCTTACTGCTTTTAATTTTTTTGTTTTTTTTTGTTTGTTAATTTGTTTTGTGCATTTGTTGTTTTGACTACTATGTGATGGGAGGAATTTCTTTTTTGTTCCAATCTATTTGGAGTTCCATAGGCTTCTCATATGTTTATAGGCATTTTTTCTTTAAGTTAGGAAAGTTTGCTTCTATAATTTTGTTGAAGATATTTATTGGCCCTTTAAGTTGGGAATCTTCACTCTCTTCTATACCTATTATCCTTAGGTTTGTTCTTCTCATTGTGTTCTGGATTTTCTGGTTGTTTTGGGTTAGGAGCTTTTTGCATTTTGCATTTTCTTTTATGATGCTGTCAGTGTTTTCTATAGTACCTTCTGCCTCTGAGATTGTCTCATAGCAGTCTTATTTGTAATAGACAGAAGGTGGAAAGAACCCAGATTCCCTTCACCATGGGAATGGATTAAAAAAAATGTGGTACATTTACACAATGGAGTACTACTCAGCAATAAAAAACAATGACTTCTTGAAATTCATAGGCAAGTGGAATGAACTAGACAATATCATCCTGAGTAAGGCAACAGAAAATACACATGGTATGAAAGACTATACATGGACTGACCCAGGGCTCCAACTGCATATGTAGCAGAGAATAGCCTTGTTGCGGCACCAGTGGAAGGGAAAGCCCTTCGTCTTGCCAAGTTTGTACCCCCAGTGCAGGGGAATATGGGGGGGGATAAGGGGATGTATAGGGGGAATACTCATATGGGGGAGGGGGAGAGGAGGGAATGGGAGCTTATGGACAGGAAACCGGGAAGGGGAATAACCTTTGAAATGTAAGTAAAGAAATATATTTAATAAAAAATTAAAAAAAAATAAAAAAAGAAAAAATACACATGGTATGCACTCATTGATAAGTGGATATTAGCCCAAAAGCTCGAATTACCCAAGATGCCATCCACAGACCATAGTAAGCTCAAGAAGAAGGATGACCAAAATGCATATGCTTTCACTCATTCTTAAAAGGGGAAACAAAAATATCCATAGGAGGGGATACGGAGGCAAAGTTTAGAGCAGAGACTGAAGGAAAGGACAGTCAGAGCCTGCCCCTTGGGTTGTGATTTATTTCTTTAAATTCCCCTTCTCTTAGCTACTGGTCATCAAACTCTACTGCCCCTGCGTGGGATACGAGTCTCAACCCCAGTGTACTGGTTCCTATCAATAAACCTCATGTAAATTACAGCAAGAACAGTTTTATGCGAGTTCTTGGGGGGGTCAAATCATCCTGAGACTTGAGTGAGGGTCTCCGCACTCCGGGGGTCTTTCAGTAGCAACTCTATTTCTACTTTTATGTCTTGAACTGTTTTACCACTTCACTCTCTGCTCCTTTGTATATTCATAAGTTCATTAAAAGATTTTTTTTTTTATCTTTTTAGTTCCTTGAACATCTTCACAATTGCTATTTTGAACTCTGGTGTTTTTTTTGTTTTGTTTTGTTTTGTTTTCTTTCCCTATGCTAGTGTCTAGGCAACTGGGTTTGGGAACACTGAAGCAATTCTAGGTTATCTTCCTTGGTTTCTGTTGCCTTCTCTGGATCATAGAAAAGTGTGGTGTTTGTGAGATGTCTCATAGTGAATGCTTCTGCAGGTAGGTGGGTGGCAAAGAGGACTAGAGGTAGGCTAGAAAAGAACTGAGAGGCGCTTCAGGAAAGAGCTAAGGTGATACTGTCTCCATCAAGAGACAGTAGTCTCCAGAGAGTTGGATGTGTAGTGGGAAGAAGGCTTTCTGTAAGTAGGTTGCAGTATGGCAAAGAATGATCAGGAGAGACAGGGTTCAATGGGCTACAGGGAGACTGGGTATGAGACAAGAGTTGCGCCAGGAGCAGCAGGTCCACCGCGTCTGAGACACCGCACCTGAAGGGACCGACCGGATAAACAGTTCTCTGCACCCAAATCCCGTGGTAGGGAGAGCTAAACCTTCAGAGAGGCGGACACGCCTGGGAAACCAGAAGAGACTGCACGCTGCACACAGTACTGAGCCCAGAGGAAAACACCAAAAGATATCTGGAACCCTGGTGCACGGAACCTCCCGGAAGGGGCGGCACAGATCTTCCTGGTTGCTGCCGCCGCGGAGAGCCCGTGGGCAGCACCCATAAGCGAACTTGAGCCTCAGGTCAAGTGGAGTTGCCTGGTGAACTCAAGACACAGGTCCACAGGAACAGCTGAAGACCTGTAGAGAGGAAAAACTACACGCCCGAAAGCAGAACACTCTGTCCCGATAACTGGTGGAAAGAAAACAGGAAAACAGGTCTACAGCACTCCTGACACACAGGCTTATAGGACAGTTTAGCCACTGTCAGAAATAGCAGAACAAAGTAACACTAGAGATAATCTGATGGCGAGAGGCAAGCACAGGAACCCAAGCAACAGAAACCAAGACTACCTGGCACCATCGGAGCCCAATTCTCCCATCAAAACAAACATGGAATATCCAAACACACCAGAAAAGCAAGATCTAGATTCAAAATCATATTTGACCATGATGCTGGAGGACTTCAAGAAAGACGTGAAGAACTCCATTAGAGAACAAGTAGAAGCCTACAGAGAGGAATCGAAAAAATGCCTGAAAGAATTCCAGGAAAATATAAATAAACAAGTAGAAGCCCATAGAGAGGAGACACAAAAATCCCTGAAAGAATTCCAGGAAAACATAAATAAACAAGTAGAAGCCCATAGGGAGGAGACACAAAAATCCCTGAAAGAATTCCAGGAAAACACAATCAAACAGTTGAAGGAATTAAAAATGGAAATAGAAGCAATCAAGAAAGAACACATGGAAACAACCCTGGATATAGAAAACAAAAAGAAGAGACAAGGAGCTGTAGATACAAGCTTCACCAACAGAATACAAGAGATGGAAGAGAGAATCTCAGGAGCAGAAGATTCCATAGAAATCATTGACTCAACTGTCAAAGATAACGTAAAAGCGGAAAAAAGCTACTGGTCCAAAACATACAGGAAATCCAGGACTCAATGAGAAGATGAAACCTAAGGATAATAGGTATAGAAGAGAGTGAAGACTCCCAGCTCAAAGGACCAGTAAATATCTTCAACAAAATCATAGAAGAAAAACTTCCCTAACCTAAAAAAGAGATACCCATAGGCATACAAGAAGCCACAGAACTCCAAATAGATTGGACCAGAAAAGAAACACCTCCGTCACATAATAGTCAAAACACCAAACGCACAAAATAAAGAAAGAATATTAAAAGCAGTAAGGAAAAAGGCCAAGTAACATATAAAGGCAGACCTATCAGAATCACACCAGACTTTTCGCCAGAAACTATGAAGGCCAGAAGATCCTGGACTGATGTCATACAGACCCTAAGAGAACACAAATGTCAGCCCAGGTTACTGTATCCTGCAAAACTCTCAATCAACATAGATGGAGAAACCAAGATATTCCATGACAAAACCAAATTTACACAATATCTTTCTACAAATCCAGCACTACAAAGGATAATAAATGGTAAAGCCCAACATAAGGAGGCAAGCTATACCCTAGAAGAAGCAAGAAACTAATCGTCTTGGCAACAAAACAAAGAGAAGAAAAGCACACAAACATAACCTCACATCCAAATATGAATACAACCGAAGCAATAATCACTATTCCTTAATATCTCTCAACATCAATGGCCTCAACTCTCCAATAAAAAGACATAGATTAACAAACTGGATACGCAACGAGGACCCTGCATTCTGCTGCCTACAGGAAACACACCTCAGAGACAAAGACAGACACTACCTCAGAGTGAAAGGCTGGAAAACAACTTTCCAAGCAAATGGTCAGAAGAAGCAAGCTGGAGTAGCCATTCTAATATCAGATAAAATCAATTTTCAACTAAAAGTCATCAAAAAAGATAAGGAAGGACACTTCATATTCATCAAAGGAAAAATCCACCAAGATGAACTCTCAATCCTAAATATCTATGCCCCAAATACAAGGGCACCTACATACGTAAAAGAAACCTTACTAAAGCTCAAAACACACATTGCACCTCACACAATAATAGTGGGAGATTTCAACACCCCACTCTCATCAATGGACAGATCATGGAAACAGAAATTAAACAGAGATGTAGACAGACTAAGAGAAGTCATGAGCCAAATGGACTTAACGGATATTTATAGAACATTCTATCCTAAAGTAAAAGGATATACCTTCTTCTCAGCTCCTCATGGCACTTTCTCCAAAATTGACCATATAATTGGTCAAAAAACGGGCCTCAACAGGTACAGAAAGATAGAAATAATCCCATGCGTGCTATCAGACCACCACGGCCTAAAACTGGTCTTCAATAACAATAAGGGAAGAATGCCCACATATACATGGAAATTGAACAATGCTCTACTCAATGATAACCTGGTCAAGGAAGAAATAAAGAAAGAAATTAAAAACTTTTTAGAATTTAATGAAAATGAAGGTACAACATACCCAAACTTATGGGACACAATGAAAGCTGTGCTAAGAGGAAAACTCATAGCGCTGAGTGCCTGCAGAAAAAAACAGGAAAGAGCATATGTCAGCAGCATGACAGCACACCTAAAAGCTCTAGAACAAAAAGAAGCAAATACACCCAGGAGGAGTAGAAGGCAGGAAATAATCAAACTCAGAGCCGAAATCAACCAAGTAGAAACAAAAAGGACCATAGAAAGAATCAACAGAACCAAAAGTTGGTTCTTTGAGAAAATCAACAAGATAGATAAACCCTTAGCCAGACTAACGAGAGGACACAGAGAGTGTGTCCAAATTAACAAAATCAGAAATGAAAAGGGAGACATAACTACAGATTCAGAGGAAATTCAAAAAATCATCAGATCTTACTATAAAAGCCTATATTCAACAAAACTTGAAAATCTGCAGGAAATGGACAATTTCCTAGACAGATACCAGGTACCAAGTTAAATCAGGAACAGATAAACCAGTTAAACAACCCCATAACTCCTAAGGAAATAGAAGCAGTCATTAAAGGTCTCCCAACCAAAAAGAGCCCAGGTCCAGACGGGTTTAGTGCAAAATTCTATCAGACCTTCATAGAAGACCTCGTACCAATATTATCCAAACTATTCCACAAAATTGAAACAGATGGAGCACTACCGAATTCCTTCTATGAAGCCACAATTACTCTTTATACCTAAACCACACAAAGACCCAACAAAGAAAGAGAACTTCAGACCAATTTCCCTTATGAATATCGATTAAAAAATACTCAATAAAATTCTGGCAAACCGAATCCAAGAGCACATCAAAACAATCATCCACCATGATCAAGTAGGCTTCATCCCAGGCATGCAGGGATGGTTTAATATCTGAAAACCATCAACGTGATCCATTATATAAACAAACTGAAAGAGCAAAACCACATGATCATTTCATTAGATGCTGAGAAAGCATTTGACAAAATTCAACACCCCTTCATGATAAAAGTCCTGGAAAGAATAGGAATTCAAGGCCCATACCTAAACATAGTAAAAGCCATATACAGCAACCAGTTGCTAACATTAAACTAAATGGAGAGAAACTTGAAGCAATCCCACTAAAATCAGGTACTAGACAAGGCTGCCCACTCTCTCCCTACTTATTCAATATAGTTCTTGAAGTTCTAGCCAGAGCAATCAGACAACAAAAGGAGGTCAAGGGGATACAGATCGGAAAAGAAGAAGTCAAAATATCACTATTTGCAGATGATATGATAGTATATTTAAGTGATCCCAAAAGTTCCACCAGAGAACTACTAAAGCTGATAGACAACTTCAGCAAAGTGGCTGGGTATAAAATTAACTCAAATAAATCAGTAGCCTTCCTCTACAAAAAGAGAAACAGGCGAGAAAGAAATTAGGAAATGACACCTTCATAATAGACCCAAATAATATAAAGTACCTCGGTGTGACTTTAACCAAGCAAGGGAAAGATCTGTACAATAAGAACTTCAAGACTCTGAAGAAAGAAATTGAAGAAGATCTCAGAAGATGGAAAAGATCTCCCATGCTCATGGATTGGCAGGATTAATATAGTAAAAAGTGGCCATTCTACCAAAAAGCGATCTACAGATTCAATGCAATCCCCATCAAAATACCAATCCAATTCTTCAAAGAGTTAGACAGAACAATTTGCAAATTCATCTGGAATAACAAAAACCCAGGATAGCTAAAACTATCCTCAACAATAAAAGGACTTCAGGGGGAATCACTATCCCAGAACTCAAGCAGTATTATAGAGCAATAGTGATAAAAACTGCATGGTATTGGTACAGAGACAGACAGATAGACCAATGGAACAGAATTGAAGACCCAGAAATGAACCCACACACCTATGGGCACTTGATTTTTGACAAAGGAGCCAAAACCATCCAATGGAAAAAAGATAGGATTTTCAGCAAATGGTGCTGGTTCAACTGGAGGTCAACATGTAGAAGAATGCAGATCGATCCATGCTTATCACCCTGTACAAAGCTTAAGTCCAAGTGGATAAAGGACCTCCACATCAAACCAGATACACTCAAACTAATAGAAGAAAAACTAGGGAAGCATTTGGAACACATGGGCACTGGAAAAAATTTCCTGAACAAAACACCAATGGCTTATGCTCTAAGATCAAGAATCGACAAATGGGATCTCATAAAACTGCAAAGCTTCTGTAAGGCAAAGGACACTGTGGTTAGGACAAAACGGCAACCAACAGATTGGGAAAAGATCTTTACCAATCCTACAACAGATAGAGGGCTTATATCCAAAATATACAAAGAACTCAAGAAGTTAGACCAAGGGGAGACAAATAACCCTATTAAAAAATGGGGTTCAGAGCTAAACAAAGAATTCACAGCTGAGGAATAACGAATGGCCGAGAAACACCTAAAGAAATGTTCAACATCTTTAGTCATAAGGGAAATGCAAATCAAAACAACCCTGAGATTTCACCTCACACCAGTGAGAATGGCTAAGATCAAAAACTCAGGTGACAGCAAATGCTGGCGAGGATGTGGAGAAAGGGGAACACTCCTCCATTGTTGGTGGGATTGCAGACTGCTACAACCATTCTGGAAATCAGTCTGGAGGTTCCTCAGAAAATTGGACATTGAACTGCCTGAGGATCCAGCTATACCTCTCCTGGGCATATACCCAAAAGATGCCCCAACATATAAAAAAAGACACGTGCTCCACTATGTTCATCGCAGCCTTATTTATAATAGCCAGAAGCTGGAAAGAACCCAGATGCCCTTCAACAGAGGAGTGGATACAGAAAATGTGGTACATCTACACAATGGAATATTACTCAGCTATCAAAAACAATGACTTTATGAAATTCGTAGGCAAATGGTTGGAACTGGAAAATATCATCCTGAGTGAGCTAACCCAATCACAGAAAGACATACATGGTATGTACTCATTGATAAGTGGCTATTAGCCCAAATGCTCGAATTACCCTAGATGCCTAGAACAAATGAAACTCAAGACGGATGATCAAAATGTGAATGCATATCGCTCCTGAGAGACACAGCCAGAATACAGCAAATACAGAGGCGTATGCCAGCAGGAAACCACTGAACTGAGAACAGGACCCCCGTTGAAGGAATCAGAGAAAGAACTGGAAGAGCTTGAAGGAGCTCGAGACCCCATATGTACAGCAATGCCAACCAAACAGAGCTTCCAGGGACTAAGCCACTACCCAAAGACTATACATGGACTGACCCTGGACTCTGACCTCATAGGTAGCAATGAATATCCTAGTAAGAGCACCAGTGGAAGGGGAAGCCCTGGGTCCTGCTAAGACTGAACCCCCAGTGAACTAGACTGTTGGGGAGAGGGAAGCAAGGGGAGGGTTGAGGGAACACCCATAAAGGAAGGGGAGGGGGGGGGATTGGGGGGATCTTTGCCCAGAAAAA
This sequence comes from Rattus rattus, assembly GCF_011064425.1. NCBI lineage: Eukaryota > Metazoa > Chordata > Mammalia > Rodentia > Muridae > Rattus > Rattus rattus. The sequence continues at coordinate 58,585,970 of NC_046156.1, forward strand.
GGGAAAAAAAAAAAAAATAAAAAAGTAAAAAAAAAAAAAAATAATAATAATAAAAAAAAAAAAAAAAAAAAAGAGTTGCAGGCTCCAGTGCAAGGAGTTGAGGGGGAGGAGGACACCTGTAAGCTGGTTGTTACCAATCCTAGGATGAGAATAGAGAGGTCATTATGGAGGACAGATAGAAAAGTGTGATTCCCTAATCCAAGTCCCTGCCAGATGTGGCTTCTGGGTCCCAGGTAGAAAATGCTTATAGATATTGGAGGCTGACAGATAGGATTAGATTGAGGCAGGGGAGGGCAATGAGAGAGTCCACAGGAAGGAGGAAAGCTGGGTCTGCTGCATGATTTGGCATGCTCCCCAGGAATGGAGGTAAGTTGAGAGGTCAGGCTCCTATAAACAGGCTGCTACAGGGATGGGGTGAGGCTGGAGAGTGTAATGGAGGACAAGAAGAAGAATGCAAATCGCCTACTTGAATCTCAGCCTGGCATGGTCACTGGGGTTCCAGATAGAGGCTGTTTCTAGTTATCTGCTGCTCACACAAAGGGATGGAGGAGAGAGGGAAGCTGGGTCTGCTGCCAGGTTCCAGGAGTTCCCAGGGAATGGAGGAAGAAGTGTGGGAGGAGAGGCCACAGTAAACTCTGATGTGTTTTAAAATTGGGTCTTTTACTTTTTTTTTTGCAAATCCCTGTCAATGGCATCAGGAATTTAATTAATGTTAATTAATCAATCTTCGAGTTAATGTTCTTTCTTCTTTTGTTCCCTTGTTTGTTTCTTTGTTCCTTCCTTCCTCACTACCTCCTTCTTTCCCTCTCCTTTTTTTTTTTTTTTCATCTTTATAAACTTGGGTTTTTTTTTTTTAAATTTCGATTTTTTTTCCCTTTCCGGTTTTCTGGCCAACATCCTCTTAACCCTTACCCCTCCCCTTCTCTATGGGTGTTCCCCTCCCCATCCTCCCCCCAGTACCACACTCCTCCCAACAATCACATCCACTGGGGGTTCAGTCTTGACAGGACCAAGGGCTTCTCCTTCCACTAGTGCTCTTACTAGGCTATTCATTGCTACCTAAGAGGTTGGAGCCCAGAGTCAGTCCATGTATAGTATTTGGGTAGTGGCTTAGTCCCTGGAAGCTCTGGTTGGTTGGCATTGTTGTTCATATGGGGTCTTAAGCCCCTTCAAGCTCTTTCAGTCCTTTTTAAGATTCCTTCAACGGGGGTCCTGTTCTCAGTTCAGTGGTTTAATGATGGCATTCGCCTATGTACTTGCTGTATTCTGGCTGTGTCTCTCAGGAGAGATCTACATCTGGTTCCTGTTGGACTGCACTTCTTTGCTTCATCCATCTTGTCTAGTTTGGTAGCTGTATATGTGTCACGCCCACCTTGGCCGGCAAGGAAGACGCAACACCGTTGGATTCTTCTCAACAGCCTTTACTGCAGGACACCTTCATTGTTGACACAGGGACCACGAGGGCAAATTCGCTCGCCTTATATACACAACAGTATGCTAATAATCTCTCAGGGATTGGTGGGGCATGGGTCACCCCACTATCACCCCACTATCACCCCACTACTTGTCCTCCAGGGATTGGCGGAGAACGAATCACCTCACCAGCATGGTACCGCCCCCCTCATTAGCATATTACCGGCCAACTGACACCAGGTGCAAAACCTGCATATGCGCAGTACCGTTGTTCACCACTGGAGGGCGCCCTACATCTCCCCCTTTTTTGTTTAATAAAATGACTGGTCTAGATCTGGGTGTCACGTCAATCTTGTCATTGCTCCTGTCTTAGGTCGTTCTCATCCAAACTTGGCCTTACCCATCATAGAGTTACCCTATCGCCACCGGACCCCATGTCTTAGGTTGGTCCGAGCTTGAGGAAAGTTGCCCGTTTCTGGATACAATGACTCCACATGACACTGACAAAAATGATCTAGGGCTAACTCTTAATCTTTCAAAGAGGCCAGCCATATGTTTGGAGAAGCACCCTTTTTAATGGTGGTCATAGCCTGGTAAACAACCACTTTGTGTCTGGCATGTTCTCTTTTTGAATGGCCAATAAGCCAGAGACCTACTCTGCATCCCAGGAGGACAGTAGCTCCCCAGGCAAACATGCCCACCCATTCCTTAAAAAGGGAGAAAGCATTGGTAATCCATGAGGTAAAGTCTTCAATTGTGATGGGGTCCAGCCTAGTGCTGTTGAGGACAGCAATCTGCATCAGCAATTGTCTTGATAGTTGCTCTGCTTTCATGGACCAGTTTCCTTTCAGATAATTCGAGATTTCTTTGCTCTGTTGAGAATGCTGAGAAAAGTTAGTTCGCAAAGGAATAATGCATAAACCTCTAAGGGAGGAAACGCAAGACAGCTGTGTCATATGATACAGTGCTTCAATTTGTTCTTGAACTAAATCTATTCTTTGATTGGCTAATAGAAGGCCAGATGCCAAATGGGTATTAAATTCTTGTATCTCTAGCACCACTGCAGTTCTTTCTACAATCTGATTGACAGTCTCAGCCGTCTGTATTTGATTGGTCATAGTGATTACAACTGTGGTAGCTGTGGCAGCAGACAGCACAATGGCTGAAATTATGATCGCTGTAATTCCAAAATCTCTTTTGGCTCTCAGCAAATTAAGAATAGGAAAGCTATCTGGGTTTGCCTCCACTGGGATTGGCACAAAGTAGGGAATCTTAACCATCACTGCGGTGTCATTGGTGCCATCCCAGCATTCAGCTAAATAGCAGACTACATCAGAGCTATTACAATTTAAAACACCATTGCTGACATTAGTGCTTATCAGAAAGAAGAAGGTGATCTAACACATACTGAAGTACTAGTGGCAGTATTATTTGCCAAGAGGTTATTATATTGAATGTTGGTCAACCTGGTATCATTTTTGCTGGTAGCTGAAACATTATACAGCACGAAGTTCTCACCCATCAACCTAGCAAAGGGGGTCAGGGATGTATATGCCCCTTGCTCATTGGACAGCACCCATTGAAACCAAGGCCAGAGATTATGCTTGCCAGTCTTATTCTCAAAACATTAGAATTGCTATGAACTGGCATGGGTACTGGCCAGGATCTGGCAATAGCCCACAGGGTGAGCGAATTAACCTGTATTACCATTCCCAGTAGTAATAGTAGGGTTTGTAGTCTCATCTTCAGGAAGAGCAGAAGGCAATTTTCGAGTCAAACGCTCAGGTACCCAAATTGGATTTTCTTGATTCTGCAGAAAAACACAAACAGCTCCCCTAGATCTCGAAATCACGGGATCTGGGCCACGCCATTTATCAGTTAAGACGTCCTTCCACTTTACTTCTACATTAGTTATAGGTGTAGTAGCAGCATGGTGATCCGCAGCAGAGCGGCCATGCGCATCCAAAATTAAGAAATTTAGAGTAAAAAGAGCTAAAGAAAGTTGTTCTTTTGGTGTTCGACCACTGGCAATTCCCTCTTTTTGTTTTTTTATAAGCTCTTTTAAGGTACGATGTACTCTTTCCACAATTCCTTGACCCTGGGGGATTGTATGGTAATCCTGTAGTATGTTTGACCTGCATTGTCTGGCAAAATGCCTGAAAGGACTTTGCAGTGTAGGCAGGCCCGTTGTCTGTCTTGAGACTATCAGGCTTTCCCCAGGCTGTCCATGCCTCTAAGCAATGGCTAATGGCATTACGAGCCTTTTCACCAGTCATCAGAGTAGTGTGTATAATACCGGAACAGGTATCAACAGAAACATGAGCATATTTTAAATTTCCAAATTGAGATATGTGTGTGACATCCATCTGCCAAAGTTTTAGCGGGATCAGACCACGAGGGTTAATCCCCACATGAGGAGGGTGGTGAAATTGAACACAATTTTGGCAACGTAACACCACATCACGAGCTGCAGCTCTAGAGATTTTAAATTTTTGTTGAAGAGTAAAGGCAGGTACATGAAACTTTTGATGAAATTCTCTAGCGAGATCAACCGGAGCGGCATGAAAAATAAACTCTCTAAGAGTATTAGCATCCACCAGGGCGTTATTACTGGTCATGGGACCAGGCAAATTAGTATGGGCTCGAATATGTTGAATGAAAAATTTATTTTTTTCTGGCCCAAATCAAATTTTGTAATTCTAAAAGAATTTGACATACAGTACTAGTCGACCGAATTGGCCCTGCAATTTCAAGTGAGCGCACCACATTAACTACATAAGCAGAGTCAGAAATTAAATTAAAAGAATCATGAAATCTTTTGAAAACTTCCAATACAATTTTACATTCTGTAATTTGGGGGGTAACTGGACTGTATTGAATTAATACTGGTTCTTGAGAATCAACCATATAGACACCTACACCTGTTTTGGAGCCATCTGTATAAATATCTAACACCCCCGGCAAAGGCTCTGAGGCAGTGATCTTAGGAAAGATCACTGGGTGTTCAGTAAAAAATTGTAGCAAAGGATCCTTAGGATAATGATTGTCAAACTCTCCATCAAAACTACAGCGTAATATGGCCCAATCATCTATCAAGGCACACAATGTTTCTATCTGAGCAGTTGTATATGGTATAATAATTTTCTTGGGTAAAATACCAAAATGCTGAATGCAAGATTTAACGCCTAACACAGCAAGCTGTGCAATGGCAGAAGGGTAATATTCAAGGGTCTTATTAGGAGAAATATGGGGATAAATCCAAAGAAGTGGACCTTGTTGCCATAGCACTCCTGTAGGCTGACGAAAGGTTCTTAGTATACACAAAAAGAGATCTTCCGGGGTTGGGGATTTAGCTCAGTGGTAGACGGCTTCCCTAGGAAGAACAGGGCCCTGGGTCCGGTCCCCAGCTCTGAAAAAAAGAACCAAAAAAAAAAAAAAGAGAGAGAGATCTTCCTTTTCCTTGTACCTTCTTAGCATTGCCTTTTCCAGTCTTTCTTCTACTTTCCTCAAGGATAATCGTGCTTCCTTGGTTAAAGCATGGGGTGAAGTAAGCTGAGAATCCCCTTTCAGGATCTCATAGAGTGGCTGTAAATCTACATTGGGCATTTTAATATAGGGTCGAATCCAATTTATGCTTCCTAGTAATTTTTGAAAATCATTTAATGTTTTTAAATGATCTTTTCGTAATTCAATTTTTTGAGGGGAAATACTATGAGGAGTGATTTTAGTTCCTAAATATTCTCCCATTTGGCCCATTTGAACCTTTTCAGGTGCTATGAACAATTGATTGTTTTCAAGCACCTTAACCACTTTTGCATAGGCTGCTTCTAGGGTGCCACAATCTTCATCTCTCTCTCTCTCACAGAGCAGCCTCTTCCTTGAGATCAGCCTCATCATCCCAAAATCCAGTCTCCAAAACACCGAGTCTATCCTTCATGCTACAAGGTTTGACTGCCAATTCCTACACATGAACACATGATGGTGCGGTCTCCAATACCTCAACAAAGAGACATTGCCTTAAAATCTTATAGAAGCCTGGTTTCTAGGATAAGATTTCCATAAAAATATCATCCCAATTTAGACCTGTTTCCCTAGATTGGCTCATGCCACATGTTGTCTAGAATGACTCCATCCAAATTTACCAGTTTTATGTCAACTTTCTGTTACCAATGTTACATTTTTTTTTTAAAAACCACATCCAATAACTTAAAAGCCAATAGTCCATAACCAAGGCATGTAGAGAATATTTATACATTTAAAACCAATCAGAAACAAAAATGAAGTGGCTACACATACCTTTAATATTTAAATCAATCACCATTTTTACTTTTTCTAGCTGTAGTTTTAAGAGAAAACTTGTCACCTGTTGAGTCCAATAATCACAGTCAAAGATTTTTCTAAGAGAGACAGCCATCAGTTCCATTACCTTAGAAGCTGTGAAGCTCCTGGTGTCTTTAGGATCGGCTAGTATAAACATTTAACCAGCCCCCTGGGGAGCTTGCCCAGCCAACTTAGGCTTCTAGCTACAGATGCTGGCTCCAAAAGCCAATTGAAACTTTTTATTTATTTGTTCCTTTCTTGAAAGGAGTTAAAGCTACATCAATGGGTGAATCAACCAGCATTTAAAATTTTAACCTTTTCTTTTAAACATGAAACACAAAACATTCAAGCAACGAGAAGCAAAACCCAGACATAAATTGGCATACATGGATAGCTTGATGCACCAAGGACAGACAATAGACACAGAGGAAAAGAACTAGATGGTGTTCCACCAAAGGGACCCAGACATCCTACTTAAAGAACCCAGAACCAGAAATAAGCACTTCTCCAATAGGAGCCAGCAAGGAGGCAAGACATCTCCCACCTCCTTCTGTTCCCAGGAGAGCTCCAAAAAGTTTAAGTTCATTTCCTTCCTTTGCCAAAGCATCTGTGGAGAGTTCAGGAGGACTGTTTTTCTCAACCCCATTCTCTCTCTTGTCTAGGGTGTAAACTGTCTCTAGTCAGGGTCCAAAGACTAAAAGCATCTATGAGAATCAACTTTACTTCTCTAGATTTTAACTCTAAAAGAACATATACACAAAAACATTTTACCATTATTACCTTGTCCCCTTTTGACAAGGTTTACTCACCACTACCCCAAATCTTTATCTTTGCACATGCTTTCAATTTCTGTGATCCTTCTGAATTCTGCTTACTGCGGCCTTTAAAATCTGTATCCACGGGCTGGAGAGCTGGCTCAGCGGTTAAGAGCACCCGACTGCTCTTCCAGAGGTCATGAGTTCAATTCACAGCAACCACATGGTGGCTCACAACCATCTGCAAAGAGATCTGGTGTATCTGAAGACAGCTACAGTGTACTTATATATAATAAATGAATAAATCTTTAAAAAAAAATCTATATCCACCACCTGAGTTCCCATCGGAGGGGTCAATACGAGTCTGGTGGTGGAACTGAGGTCGAGTCCTGCGCTTCCTTTTGTTGCTCTGCGGGAGGCCCGGGACCTAATGGTTCTACCTTTAGTTTCACTTTCTCTAAGCTGTCGGTGATGCTTTCTAGATTGTCTGACATTTCTAAGATCAAGGCTTTTAAAGAAGAATATATCTTATTTGTTTCCTGGTCCTGATTATCCTCTTTTTTTTTTTTTTATCTCTGCCTTCTCTCTGTTCCTTTTATCTCCTTTTCTTTTTTTCTCTCAAGACCTTTTCTCCCTCCAACATACTTTCTTGTTGCTCTGCAAGGACCCTCTGACCTGTCCTAACTGCTCTAATGGCTTCCCACACAAAGAAAAAAATAAACAAAATTACAAGCCTTACCCACAAAGGATCCATTGGAAACAACATTGCCGTAGTTTACAAACCTTTTGGCCTCTATATCAAGGCTTTCATAGTCTCTGCTTACCTCCAGAGAACTTTATCGTCCCTTACCGGGAACTTTCCGACGTCGACATCCTGGAGCTTAAGGGCTCTGAAATCCACGAGGATGTCCTTGGGTCCCAGTACAGGCACCACTTGTCACGCCCACCTTGGCCGGCAAGGAAGACGCAACACCGTTGGATTCTTCTCAACAGCCTTTACTGCAGGACACCTTCATTGTTGACACGGGGACCACGAGCGGCAAATTCGCTTGCCTTATATACACAACAGTATGCTAATAATCTCTCAGGGATTGGTGGGGCATGGGTCACCCCACTATCACCCCACTACTTGTCCTCCAGGGATTGGCGGAGAACGAATCACCTCACCAGCATGGTACCGCCCCCCTCATTAGCATATTACCGGCCAACTGACACCAGGTGCAAAACCTGCATATGCGCAGTACCGTTGTTCACCACTGGAGGGCGCCCTACATATATGTATGGGCCACATGTGGGGCAGGCTCTGAATGAGTGTTCCTTCTGCCTATGTTCTAAACTTTGCCTTCCTATTCCCTGCCAAGGGTATTCTTGTTTCCCTTTTAAAGAAGGAATGAAGCATTCGCATTTTGGACATCCTTCTTGAGTTTCATGTGTTCTGTGCATCTAGGGTAATTCAAGCATTTGGAATAATATCCACTTAATGAATGCATACCATGTGTGTTTTTCTGTGATTGGGTTACCTCACTCAGGATGCTATTTTCCAGTTCCATCCATTTGCCTATGAATTTCATAAGGTCATTGCTTTGATAGCTGAGTAATATTCCATTGAGTAGATGTACCACATTTTCTGTATCCATTCCTCTGTTGAAGGATATCTGGTTTCTTTCCAGCTTCTGGCTATTATAAATAAGGCTGCTATGAACATAGTGGAGAATGTATCTTTGTTATATGTTGGGGCATCATTTGGGTATATGCCCAAGAGAGGTATAGCTGGGTCCTCAGGTAGTTCAATGTCCAATTTTCTGAGGAAACTCCAGCCTGATTTCCAGAATGGTTGTACCAGTCTGCAATTCCACCAACAATGGAGGAGTGTTCCTCTTTCTCCACATCCTTGCCAGCATCTGCTGTCACCCGAGTTTTTAATCTTAGCCATTCTCACTGGTGTTAGGTGAGATTTCCCTTATGACTAAAGATGTTGAACATTTCTTTAGGTGTTTCTCAGACATTTGGCATTCCTCAGCTGTGAATTCTTTGTTTACCTCTGAACCCCATTTTTTTAATAGGGTTATTTGTCTCCCTGCAGTCTAACTTCTTGAGTTCTTTGTATGTTTTGGATATAAGCCCTCTATCTGTTGTAGGATTGGTAAAGATCTTTTCCCAATCTGTTAGTTGCCGTTTTGTCCTAACCACAGTGTCCTTTGCCTTACAGAAGCTTTGCAGTTTTATGAGATCCCATTTGTTGATTCTTGATCTTAGAGCATAAGCCATTGGTGTTTTGTTCAGAAAATTTTTTCCAGTGCCCATGTGTTCGAGATGCTGCCCTAGTTTTTCTTCTATTAGTTTGAGTGTATCTGGTTTGATGTGGAGGTCCTTGATCCACTTGGACTTAAGCTTTGTACAGGGTGATAAGCATGGATCGATCTGCATTCTTCTACATGTTGACCTCCAGTTGAACCAGCACCATTTGCTGAAAATCCTATCTTTTTTCCATTGGATGGTTTTGGCTCCTTTGTCAAAAATTAAATGCCCATAGGTGTGTGGGTTCATTTCTGGGTCTTCAATTCTGTTCCATTGGTCTATCTGTCTGTCTCTGTACCAATACCATGCAGTTTTTTTATCACTATTGCTCTGTAATACTGCTTGAGTTCAGTGATAGTGATTCCCTCTGAAGTCCTTTTATTGTTGAGCATAGTTTTAGCTATCCTGGGTTTTTTGTTATTCCAGATGAATTTGCAATTTGTTCTGTCTAACTCTATGAAGATTTGGATTGGTATTTTGATGAGGATTGCATTGAATCTGGAGATCACTTTTGCTAAAATGGCCATTTTTACTATATTAATCCTGCCAATCCATGAGCATGGGAAATATTTCCATCTTCTGAGATCTTCTTCAGTTTCTTTCTTCAGAGGCTTGAAGTTCTTATCATACAGCTCTTTCACTTGCTTGGTTAAAGACACATCTAGGTATTTTATATTATTTGGGATTATTATGAAGGGTGTCATTTCTCTAATTTCTTTCTCAGCTTGTTTCTCTTTTGTGTAGAGGAAGGCTACTGATTTATTTGAGTTAATTTTATACCCAGCCACTTTGCTGAAGGTGTTTATCAGGTTTAGTAGTTCTCTGGTGGAACTTTTGGGATTGTTTAAATATACTATCATATCATCTGCAAATAGTGATATTTTGACTTCTTCTTTTCCAATCTGTATCACTTTGAACTTCTTTTGTTTTCTGATTGCGCTCCCTAGAACTTCAAGAACTATATTGAATAAGTTGGGAGAGAGTGCACAGCCTTGTCTAGTCCCTGATTTTAGTAGGATTGCTTCAAGTTTCTCTCCACTTAGTTTACTATTAGCTACTGGTTTGCTGTATATGGCTTTTACTATGTTTAGGTATGGGCCTTGAATTCCTATTCTTTCCAGGACTTTTATCATGAAGGGGTGTTGAATTTTGTCAAATGCTTTCTCAGCATCTAATGAAATGATCATGTGGTTTTGTTCTTTCAGTTTGTTTATATAGTGAATTACGTTGATGGTTTTCTGTATATTAAACCATCCCTGCATGCCTGGGATGAAGCCTACTTGATCATGGTGGATTATTGTTTTGATGTGCTCTTGGATTCGGTTTGCAAGAATTTTATTGAGTATTTTTGCATCAAATTCATAAGGGAAATTGTTCTGAAGTTCGCTTTCTTTGTTGGGTCTTTGTGTGATTTAGGTATAAGAGTAATTGTGGCTTCATAGAAGGAATTTGGTAGCGCCCCATGTGTTTCAATTTTGTGGAATAGTTTGGATAGTATTGGTATGAAGTCTTCTATGAAGGTTTGACAGAATTCTGCACTGAACCCATCTGGACATGGCCTCTTTTTGGTTGGGATCCCGTTAATGACTACCTCTATTTTAGCAATTATGGGGTTGTTCAAATGGTTTAAGTGTTCCTGATTTTACTTTGGTACCCTGTATCTGTCTAGGAAATTGTTCATTTCCTGCAGATTTTCAAGTTTTGTTGAATATAGGCTTTTGTAGTAAGATCTGATGATTTTTTTAAATTTCCTTTGATTCTGTATGTCTCCCTTTTCATTTCTGATTTTGTTAATTTGGACACATTCTCTGTGTCCTCTGGTTAGTCTGGCTAAGGGTTTCTCTATCTTCTTGCTTTTCTCAAAGAACCAGCTTTTGTTTCTGTTGATTCTTTGTATAGTCCTTTTTGCTTCTACTTGGTTGATTTCAGCTCTGAGTTTGATTATTTCCTGCCTTCTACTCCTCCTGTGTGTATTTGCTTCTTTTTGTTCTAGAGCTTTTAGGTGTGCTGTCAAACTGCTGATATATGCTCTCTCCTGTTTCTTTCTCCAGACACTTAGAGCTATGAGTTTTCCTCTTAGCACAGCTTTCATTGTGTCCCATAAGTTTGGGTGTGTTGTACCTTCATTTTCATTAAATTCTAAGAAGTCTTTAATTTTTTTCTTTATTTCTTCCTTGACCAGGTTATCATTGAGTAGAGCATTGTTCAACTTCCATGTATATGTGGGCATTCTTCCCTTATTTTTATTGAGGACCAGCTTTAGCCTGTGGTGGTCTGATAGGACGCATGAGATTATTTCTATCTTTCTGTATCTGTTGAGGTCTGTTTTATGACATATTTTATGGTCAATTTTGGAGAAAGTACCATGAGGTGGTGAGAAGAAGGTATATCCTTTTATTTTAGGATAGAATGTTCTACAAATATCTGCTAAGTCTATTTGGTTCATGACTTCTCTTAGTCTGTCTATGTCTCTGTTTAATTTCTGTTTCCATGATCTGCCTACTATTATTGTGTGAGGTTCAATGTGTGCTTTGAGCCTTAGTAAGGTTTCTTTTATGTATGTAGGTGCCCTTGTATTTGGAGCATAGATATTTAGGATTGAGAGTTCATGTTGGTGGATTTTTCCTTTGATGAATATGAAGTGTCCTTCCTTACCTTTTTTGATGACTTTTGGTTGAAAACCGATTTTATTCAATATCAGAATGGCTACTCCAGCTTGCTTCTTCAGACCATTTACTTGGAAAGGTTTTTTCCAGCCTTTCACTCTGAGGTAGTATCTGTCTTTGTCTCTGAGGTGTGTTTCCTGTAGGCAGCAGAATGCAGGGTCCTCATTGCGTATCCAGTTTGTTAATCTGTGTCTTTTCATTGGAGAATTGAATCCATTGATGTTGAGAGATATAAAGGAATAGTGATTGTTACTTCCTGTTATATTCATATTTGGATGTGAGATTATGTTTGTGTGCTTTTCTTCTCTTTCTTTTGTTGCCATGGGGATTAGTTTCTTGCTTTTTCTAGGGTGTAGCTTGCTTCCTTATGTTGGGCTTTACCATTTCTTATTGTTTGTAGGGCTGGATTTGTAGAAAGATATTGTGTAAATTTGGTTTTTTCATGGAATATCTTGGTTTCCCCATCTATGTTAATTGAGAGTTTTGCTGGATACAGTAACCTGGGCTGGCATTTGTGCTCTCTTAGGGTCTGTATGACATTTATCCAGGATCTTCTGGCTTTCATAGTCTCTGGTGAGAAGTCTGGTGTAATTCTGATAGGTCTGCCTTTTCCTTTTTCCCTTACTGCTTTTAATATTCTTTCTTTATTTTGTGCATTTGGTGTTTTGACTATTATGTGACGGGAGGAGTTTCTTTTCTGGTCCAATCTATTTGGAGTTCTGTAGGCTTCTTGTATGTTTATGGGTATCTCTTTCTTTAGGTTAGGGAAGTTTTCTTCTATGATTTTGTTGAAGATATTTACTGGCCATTTGAGGTGGGAGTCTTCACAGCGTCTGTACCTGTTATCCTTAGGTTTGATCTTCTCATTGTGTCCTGGATTTCCTGTATGTTTCACACCAGTAGCTTTTTTTGTTTTACATTATCTTTGACAGTTGTGTCGATGATTTCTATGGAATCTTCTGCTCCTGAGATTCTCTCTTCTATCTCTTGTATTCTGTTGGTGATGCTTGTATCTGCTGCTCCTTGCCTCTTCCTTTGGTTTTCTATATCCAGGGTTGTTTCCCTCTGTTCTTTCTTCATCGCTTCTATTTCCATTTTTAATTCTTTCAACTGTTTGATTGTGTTTTCCTGGAATTCTTTCAGGGATTTTTGTGATTCCTCTCCATAGGCTTCTACTTGTTTATTTATATTTTCCTGTGTTTCTCTAAGGGAGTTCTTCACGTCTTTCTTGAAGTCCTCCAGCATCATGATCAAATATGATTTTAAATTTAGATCTTGCTTTTCTGGTGTGTTTGGATATTCAGTGTTTGCTTTGGTGGGAGAATTGGGCTCTGATCATGCCACGTAGTCTTTCTTTCTGTTGCTTGGGTTCCTTTCCTTGCCTCTTGCCATCAGATATCTCTGGTGTTACTTTTCTGCTATTTCTGATGGTGGCTAGACTGTCCTATAGGCCTGTGTGTCAGGAGTGCTGTAGACTTGTTTTCCTGTTTTCTTTCAGCCAGTTATGGGAACAGAGTGTTCTGCTTTCAGGCGTGTAGTATTTCCTGTCTACTGGTCTTCAGCTATTCCGGTGGGCATGTGTCCTGAGTCCACTAGGCAGGTCACTTGGAGCAGAAAAGTTGGGCTTACCTCTGGTCCCCTGGCTGAAGTTGCTCCTTGGGGGGCTGCTTTTGAACTATCCAGAAGGGCCTGCCCTGCTTTTTCCTGGGGCCCCGTGCACTGGGGTCCCAGATGGCATTAGGTATTTTCCTCTGGAGTCAGACATGTGGGCAGAGTGTAGTCTCTTCTGGCTTCTCAGGCGTGTCTGCCCCTCTGAAGGTTTAGCTCTCCCTCCCACAGGATTTGGGTGCAGGGAGCTGTTTACTGGGTCTCTTCAGATCCGGGCGATGTCCCCCACTTTTTTTCTTTTCTTTCTTCCCTTTTGTTTATTGGAGCCAGAGTTTCATTGTGTAGCTTGGAGCTTACTATGAAGACCCAGGAAACCTCAAACTCATAAGAGATGCATCAACTGCCTTTGCCTCTTGTGTGCTTGGATTAAGTGTGCAATACCACATTTAGCTCCATTTTCTTTCCTTTGAAACAGTCATTTTCATTCTGCAGTAGGATGATCTCAGATCTCAAACTTTCAGCAATTCTCTTGTCTCAACCTTAGAAAGGTTGAATGAAAATTTCAAAGAATCAAAGTCAGTTTCTCTGCACACGAGAGAGAGAGTGAGAGAGAGAGAGAGAGAGAGAGAGAGAGAGAGAGAGAGAGAGAGAGACTCCAGATGGACAAAGTTAATTCCCCAGTAGAAGAGAGTGTCCAAAAGGAATCAGATGGCAATGCAGTTTCAGGTGTGAAGAGAAGATGCTTCCAGATGGTAGCATTTCTAAATGCACATGTTTCTTGGTCAAAACCCTTTACAAATTGGGTTCAAATGCACAGGCTATCCTAAGCTAAGGATTCTGAGAGGCAAGCACTCTTGAAGAAAGTGAATGAGAAGAATGTTAAGGACAGTTTCCTGAGAACTTTCCAGCTTCAGAACCCAACAGCACAGCTTCCTTCTAAATAATGCCAGGCTGGAAGCCAGTGCCTAATCACTTTACCAATATCCCTTTATAGACAGTGGATACAACCATGCTCTGAAAGGGTAGGATCTTCTTACCCCAACAACTGCTGGGAACTCCCCTGTATTTACCCAAAGCCTTCCTTTACTGACTAGACTTGTCAAATCCTGGTTATAGAGTATGGGATCTGAGGGCTTGTTATCTATGCTTTACAAAGAGAAAACTAAGAGGCAGTAGCTTGTAAAGTGGAGTAGGTCTATTTATACTTCTACCTAGACTAGGGAGAGGGACTTTCTTAGCCTCTCTCCACCTTTCTCATACCAGTGCTACAATTTTTTTTTAAAGCCATGAAACATATGTGAAGATTTAAGTGTGAGAAAATGTGTAACTCTGAGAATGTTCTTTTAGATGGCGCCCCCTCCTGAACAGAGCAAGGAGTGGCTCTCTGGAAGAAACTAACTCTCTAGCACTGTTTCTGTCACGGTCCCTAGTACACAAAATAGAGTAATCTATTCCAGTCATCTAGTGTACTCCCAAAAGACAATAGATCAGAATTAGTCTCACATCTGAATCTATTCCTGATTTTCCCTCAGTCCACTGCAGATACATGATCCCCTTCTGATTCCAGTATATGCATGTTTGGACATAGAAGGGACATGGAATGGCTTATACAGAAAAGCACAATCCACAGATGAAGTGTTGACAAATATTTATTGTTCCTTCTATTGGGCTTCACAAAGCAAGCAGACTTTTCTGAAGGTTAGACATGCTTTGGATGGGGAGAGAAAATAATGGAGGGAGCTCTGAGGTACAAAAGGTGCTTAGGAAGCTGTGTATTTCTGGGCAGGTATTTCAGAAAGACGGCTCATGGCTGGGTCAGTGACTGGCAAGGCTTCTTCTGATGACTTGAAGGCACTAAACTGGATTCTGTGTCGAAAGAAGGCAGCAAGACCTGGCTTATATGTCTGTCCTTGCTGGAGGATCTGGCAAACACCCAGGACCATGTCCTTGGCCTCTTCCCATTACTGAGACTTTGCGTCCAGTGTCTCCCTGTGCTGCTCCACTAGTGTCCCGATCCACTCCGAGGTTTTCTGCTTGGCTTCCTCCCAGCTGACAAGTGGCTCATAGCCCAGATCTCTCTGAGCTTTCTTGTAGGAGAAAGTGAACTTGCTATTTGACAGTGTGACCAAGTGGCAGTTAAAGGGTGGCCTATAGTTGTAAAATGGACGCAGCAGGAAGCTCACAGTTTCCAGCAGGAAGGCAAGCCAGTAGAGCAGGGGCAGAGGAAGGCTCCAACTGGAATCAAGGCAGAGGCCCCATTCCTTGCTCAGGGTATAATTTAAATCATCATAGCTTTGGTGAGGGGTGTCATCTGAGATGTAGTAGAACTGTCCTTGAATGTTTTGTGACTTCTCGGGGTCTTGAAGGCCCCTGGCAGCCAGAATGTGTGCCCAGGCCACATTTTCCACATACACTGGATTGGCTATGGAGAATTTGCCAGTAGCATTCAGAATACCCTTATTTTTGAGAGCTCTGATTATTTCATTAAAAAGGAATGGACTTCTATCTCCATAAATGTACATGGGCCTTAAGGCACAAGTATGCAGTGTGCCACCATTTTTCAGGATGCTCCCATTGGCTGCCAGCACTGCTTTCTCGGCCATCTTTTTGCTGTATGGGTATGGATCAGACCATGTGCTTTCATGATTCTGTTCCTCATGGCCATTCAGGATGATCTTCTTGTAGGAGTTGGGCCCTGCAACGTCAACTGTGCTGCAGTAGATGAAGGCTGGCACACTAGCTTGGACACAGGCCTCCAATAGGTTCTGGGTACCTAATCACAGACAACACACTGTCAGTGTCAGGAGATAAATCATAGGTTCAATGTGCACACAGCTTCAGGCTCATTTCCATCCTCTAGCCCAATAGCACAACCTCTTCACAATTCAGGTGCATCTTCTTCTCCTGGACTCACAGCTAACATGCTACAGCTAGGAGACCACAGATGGATTCCAGAGAACAAGTATCTCTTGTTTTTTGTGTTCATGGTACTGTTAGTGTGTGTGTGTGTGTGTGTGTGTGTGTGTGTGTGTGTGTGTGTGTGTCTGGGTGGGTTTTTTTAAACTTTAAAAGTCACCTAAAGTACTTCATTTTTTCATTCCTAATGTGTCTATGAAATAAGTATAATTTTACATATATTGATTCAGGCATGTTTCTTAAATTTACAAAACCAGAAGATCATTTCTTAGATTATGAACAAGAGCAGTTCTTTTAAGCTAAGAACTGTTGAAGATTTAACATCATTCAATCTCAAGTACAGTTGTGTACAGGTGAGAAGCACATTACATAGATAATTCATAGATACAGTTTTATTTTATTTTGTTGTTTGGTTTTTGTTATTTGATGAGCACAACTCGTCTGAGTTAAGGGACAAATGGCTATTGGGTTTGGGGAGATATAGAGGTATAGTTGTGTTCCTGATTGTATACACAATGTTAAAGCATTCTTGGTTCTATCTGTGACTTCATTTGCTCAGTTATATAAAGTAGAGGTGAGAAATATTCCTTCTAGTTTTCATTCTGGAAACCAGCAGTGACTGAGCTCATCTGTTGCTCTTGGCAGAAAACTAAAAGAGTCTGTGCACCTCCGGCTGGGCAGAATTTCTATAATGGCAGAATATTGTGAGGCCCCAAAGCTGTAGCCAAACTAGCAGTATGAAGAGTAAGCACTTGCAAGGTCTACAACTGGCTCATCGGAGGTGATGGGTCTGGGATTGTTGATTGCTTACAGTTGGAGTCCCATCTCCCTGGCATGGAGGACAGACCTCCACATCCTGGGTTACTTACGTTCTATCTGCAGGCTCTCAGCCATGTAATAGCATTGAGCTCTACCAGCTGGATCTAGGGAGTAAAAGCATTAGACTCGGAGTATGGCAAGTATTCCAAGTAAAAGCATCCCCTTCCTGGTCTGCGTGGACATTTTCAACTGCCTTACTTTCCCCTTGTCCTCTCCAGATACACTACCTTTCAGATTGACATCTAGAATGGTCTGCCTGGGATTGACACCTGTGACATCAATGAGGGCAGCAGTGTGGATGACAACAGAGATGCCCTGGCACGCTCTCCTCAGGCACTGGGTGTCAAGAATGTCTCCTTCCAACACTGTCATCTTGATGCTTGTCCCTAGGTCTGTGGAACACAAGACAGATCATTGAGAGGATTCTTTGTGGGCTGTACACAGGTATCAGTTACCTAGATTATCAAGAATTGTCACAGTGGGAAAATATTGGAGAGGAAGTCTGACATATGGAAAGAGATGAAAACGTTCTTTCCCACTGCAGAAAACAAATCAGATTGGGAAGCAGTCAGATATTTAAGAGAGTGGTGGGAAGTTGACTCATTCATAAAAGAGAATCTGGAGGTAATGGAGAGCTGGCTAGAAGTGGGATTAGCAGTTGGGACATCTGTCCTAGGGTTTTGATGAGAAACTCATTCCCAGTAGTGGCAGCAGAGAAGGAAGACACGTAGATGTGAACCTTAGTTGTTGCCCCTGCTAGAGCTTGGTATTTTCTGGGTCTGTGCTAAGCACAAAAGGAAGTTTTACTCAGTACTGATTATTCCACTTAAATGATTCAGGGAGATCAGAGGGACTGGAAATAAAATTAGGATGGGCCCCAGTGTGGATACAATGGAATATCTCCTCTGAGATACTATCAAATCAGATGTCAATGTTGCAACTGAGTCTTTCTCAGGGCTAACTTCCTTGTAGCCTTCTATCCCAAAGCAGTGCATACAGTGCTGGTATCTTCAGGTTCTGAAATTGCAGACAGCAATTTCCACTTGTTGATTAACTCACAAAGCAAATTGTGTGCCACACACAGTTTGTGCCAGCACCGTGTACTGGCGGTGCTTCTTAATTCTCCTGCAGCTTCAAGACTATCCTTCCTTCCTCCCTCCCTCCTTCCTTCCTCCCTTCCTCCCTTCCTCCCTCCCTCCCTCCCTCCCTTCCTTCCTTCCTTCCTTCCTTCCTTCCCACATTTCCTGGAAACTGGTTCTTTGGGCCCCACTTAATAAATGAAGAAAGTGAAACTCAAGAAATCTGGGCACACAGTTATGGCTACAGCTTGCTCTCCCCCCGCCCCATCCCAATCATGCCATTAGCCCATTCTCTGGCATTGCTTGGAGTCAATTTTTCAAACACAG
Source organism: Rattus rattus (assembly GCF_011064425.1). NCBI lineage: Eukaryota > Metazoa > Chordata > Mammalia > Rodentia > Muridae > Rattus > Rattus rattus. The sequence goes on from NC_046156.1 coordinate 58,604,171, forward strand.
ATTAAGGTCATGCAACTGAACTGAAGTTTCCCATGAAGCCAAACAGTGAGAAAGGCCAGAGAAATCCAGGGTGAAAGAAACAAATATAATGGCTTGCTCCTAATTCTCTACTAAGTGTGTCCTATCCAGGCCCCCTCCTTTTGCCATGCAACTCCAGGAAGGGCCTGAATTGGAGAGAGGCAAACTCCAATGCTCAGGAGGAAGTAGGTACCTGCCTGAGGATTGAATTATCTGATCATGATCCTATGTACCCACCCCTTCCTTTTCCCTTGTCACTGAGGTTGAAAACCAGTGGTTCTCAACCTTCCCAATGCTGTAACTCTTTAATATTGTTCCTAATGCTGTGGTGGCCCCCAACCAGAAAATTATTTCCATTGCTATTTCATAACTGTAATTTTGTTACTATTACAAATTATAATGTAAATATCTGATATGCAGGATATCTGGTATGCAAACCCTGTGAAAGGGTCCTTCTACTCCCAAGCAGTCACTTGGCTGACTCACAATTTGAGATCTACTGCTTTAGATAGACTGGTTCAGGAATGCTGCTGTGACAAGAGAGAAGGAATCTAGACCTGTAGTGAAATAGAGTCTCATTCATGAACTATGAGAGGACCCTGAGATCTCCAGGAGAGGGTCTATAGAGTCTTTCCTAGTGGAGCTATAGCACCATAGCACCACCCTTATCCAAGACACCTGGATGTGGCAGATATTTGCACAACAATGTCATGGAATGGTGCTGTCATATGAGCTATGTCAGAAAAAGACCCAGAGAAGCTCTTCCACATACTGGATGGGAAGAGTATGAAGGCTCCCACGTAGTTTGTTTACTTCAGCTGTGACATTTGGGGAAGCCAGTTAACTTCTGCACTTACTTATCTCCATCTACAGAAACAGAGGCTAGAAACATTAAGTACATTCCAGAAATATTACCCACATCCAATGAGTTGTCACCATGGTGTGTCCCCACAGATCCTGGCACAGAAAGGGTACTTCTAGGAATCTCCACTCTTATGTTTATGCAGGTCCTTCTCTATCCATACCCACTGTAGAGCTATTCCTCCAGACTGAGCCTTGGCTGTTTGTAAATATTGCTGAAATATCAGGATTCTAATGAATAGAATTGGCTGTGTGTTGATATTGCTTTCTGGAAACAACACAAGCTTATAGGGGAGGGAGCTGATGCTGGAAGAGGTCAGAGACAAAATGCAGAGGATGGGTGTTGTCCCAGAGGGCTATGGAGAACCCTGTGTTTAGGGCAGATCCCTAGGTAGGGTGCATTTACCCTTGAAGCTGAAGAGAGGGCAAAGATCTAGCTTGGGTCACATACAGACATAGGAATGAAGACTCTCAGGCCAAGAGTTGACCCCTGGACAAAATAATGGAGCTCAAGTGAGGGACTGCCAGCTTGACCTGTGATCCTCATTAATCATAGGATACTACTGTAGTCATCTTTCTTTTCCCACTTAAAGTCCTCGATGTTTAGGTGAGTGACCTTCTTTACTACTTTACTCGCAAAGTTATTTTAATAATATGAGGTTTTGAATAGGTGGTAAAATATATTTCAAAATCAGTTGGTTCACTTGTGCCCAGAATAACAAATTGGCAAAAGATTAATGGCTTGCACCAGTGAATTCTGCAATGAGGAATGGGGGCAAATGAGTAAGAACAGTCCAGGAAAGGTATGGACAGTCCTGCTCACTCTGTCTTTGTGTCTGTCCCTCAGTATGACCTCATGCATTTGCTTGGGAATCTACTTTCTCAATCCCCATCTCTGCCTCTTTCTGTCTGCCGTTCCTGTCCCCAGCCCTCTCTCTGTCTCCTTATATCTCTATCCCCTTCATGTATTTTTTAAATTTTTTATTTTACTTTTATTCAAGATGCTAAATGGAAGACACCCCCCCCCAAAAAAAAAAACCCAAACAAGCACAAAACACGTGACTAGATAAGTAGCAGTAAGAAGAGAGAGGGAGCTAGTGTTGAATTCCCCAGCTTAACGGTCTTTATGGCTATTACCTAGCAACTGGCAAGTCCACATTAAGGGGCTACAGGAAAGAGAGAGAGAACTTCTCAGTCCAAACTCAGCCTTTCCCAAACTGTGTCTTTTTTGTTGTGTGGGGTGTTTCCTTCTGACAAATGTGGACGTGGAGAAGTGTTAGGACTGCAAGTGTCTTTTTGTTTACTAGACAAGGGAGGAGCCCTCCTGCATCCAGGCTGTGTTGGGCATGCAATCACATGGCAAATTCTCACATTCACTTACTGAAGAATTCTTCTCTGGTTTCTGGTCTGAAGACCTTGTCCAGGACCCTGACCTCCTTCAGATCTTTCTCCTGCACCAACAACTGGACGATCCTCTGGCCCAAAAACCCTCCTGCTCCAGTCACCAGGCAGCTCCACCCAGGCATGATCAACACAGGAAGCAGATCACAGTGGGAGTGGGGTTAATGCACGGTGACCCTGGAGATGCCTAGAAAGAGAGATCTGGTGATTTTCCCAACCCAGTTTCTCCCTTGAACATCTCATAACACAGATCACAAGACATGGACAAATTTTCCACAGCACAAATCAACGTATTCCAATGTGTACCAAGAAACTGTCAACTCACAGGGTATGGCTGTGTCACAAGATTTCTTCTTTACCTAAATACCTGTTGCAAGCCTGGATTATTTCACCTGTGCTTCTGAACAAATGGTCACAAATGGGACCTCATTCTATCTGTACTAGACGTGATCAAGTTACGTAAGCAACTCCTGGAACCCACAGAAATGGTGACATAACTTTGTTGGGTATAAAGTGTGTGTGAGGGTGATGAGGGAAGTCATGGAATAAGGCATAAAGGAAGGGCTCTGGGGTTTCTCTGCTCTTGGAGAATATACTGCTCTCTAGAAAGTTCTACAGGTTCAGTAATCTGGAACACAGGGAACCTGTCACTGGGGATCTGTTTTTTATACTCCCATTTATGGGCATGCTTTAACCACGTACAATTTGGTTGAAATGTGACAAGTCACAGAGTTTAGCCAAGTGCAATCTGACTAGATAGGTGGCCCAATGAGCCCTGTCTTTTGAAATTCCTCAGCTATTTCTTCCTCGAGGGTGTGGGACAGAAGTCATTTGGTATAGGAAGGCTCTGTTGATCAGCCACAAACCATTTTGGAGTGAGATTCAAGTCACATACTACAGAGAAAAAGCACAATATTTAAATGATTGTATCAAGAGCCACAGTCTGTTTGTTTTTGTGTTTTTTTCACAAATATCTCATGTCAAACAGATGCATAATTTAAAAATCTAACAAGTTAATGGGATTCCCATTCAACCTTTATTAATATGTTCAGTGCTTCATACTATCTGAATTTGTCTTTCAAAGGAGTCAGCTACTACACTTCCTCAAGTTTTTGGTGAGCATACACTTTCATGTCAGACATATGATATAATTGGGCTATGAAATAATATTGTGTTGGACTTTAGCCTTGTTGGAGCTGTAGATGTGAAATAAGATCCCCTTAAATTAGATCCCATTTATTCCCTTCTGTTCTCTCAGGGGCTTCCCCTTTTCTCCCAATTCATCAACATTTTCACACTTGGAAGGGACATTAGGGGATGCCCTTGCCCATCTAGACTGCATGGGACAGTTCTAGTGTAACAAGTAACTCCCCTCCCCTGCAGTAGTAGGGTAAGCTACAGCTTGTGGAACTGGTGGGCAGTCTGGACCACCAGCCAATATAGCACTGTTAGTCCCAATACCATCCTCTTCATCCTAGACCTCCAAAAAGTTTGAAAATAGTTTCCATGGACTCTGTCCATAGCCTAGCACTTTCAGTTGCTTGAATCCTGCTCCTCGGACCGTGGCCTTGATTGGTTAGGAGAGGATCTTTCAAGTGATGTGGGAAGCAAAATGTCACATTCTTGAATACACACACACACACACACACACACACACACACACACACACACACACCCACCACCTATTTAATCCAACCCTCTGGCTTGCATGGCTTCTGTTTTATGCATCAGTCAGGAGAAAGATTTCCTTATTAGATATGCTTTCTGTTCCCACGGTAGCAGGTAAAAGAAATAAGAACTTCAGGAAAGGTTTGGTAAAAGGTATGTCTTCTGTGAACTTTTGCCTTCATTAATCATTGTATCCACTCAGCCTCTACTCAGACACAGTCCAGGTCTAAGAGGACCTCCTCAGGGAGCACTACTCAGCTAGTCATCCTGCTTCCCAACCAATACTGAGATAAAAGTGACTCAGCTTATCATATAAGATCTGTTTAAACACTTTAAGTTTGTAACCTATCATCTCTGATATTTTGATATTTTAGTGCAAAGTTAATGACTATAGTGCCCTCTATCTAGTCCACTAGGCTGGCCATCCCACTTGGGGGGGTAACCTCTTTTTAACCATGTAGAGTTATATAATAGAATGCGTTCTGTAGTCCTGGGTCCTATACTGGGCACACTGGTGCCCGAGTGTGTTCTCCACTGGGCAGCTTTAAAACCAAATCCTCTGCCGAACTAGCTACTCTCACAAACCACTTGAACAAAGGACAGAATTTCTTGACAACATACCTTCCTGCTGTCACCACTTAATGAATATATTTTGGTGAGCAAAAGATATGGAGATAATTTTTATAGTTCTTGTGTAGTTGTCCTTGGAGGGATGGTGAGGATAGGGGCTTTAGTGCAAACCCATGGTGTTCTGAGCTCTATCTAGCATCAATCTGATCCAGAACTCTCAAACCTTAAGATTCATATGTCAGGTATCCTCAATGACAATGACAAAGCAATGCAATGTTTCACCCCACCCCCATCTTATTATTGGTTTGTTTGGACCTGTGCACTAGGACACTATTTCCCACATGTTTTAGCCATCTCTAAACCACAGTGGTAATTTTTAAGAAGTGATTGTGGAAAGGGACCTACAGGAAGAGAAAATGGAATGAAAGGGGTGTTATCTACAACCATGTGGGTCCAGGCACCTCTCTGGACATAATATCAATATATCAGTTTCCTCTGAAATATTGAGATTATGCATTAAAAAAATAGAAGAGCAAATATCCTTGATGGTGAGCAATCAATTTATAAAACTCACCTTGTCACCTTAAGCAAGGACTTCTTTGGGCAACATTGAAGAAGCTGGATGGAGACAGTGATCAATTAAATCACATCTTGACAAACTTTGCTTAATTACTTTTACTTTTTGCTCCTGGGATTGCTCTTTCTCAATTTAGAGTAAGCTCACATCAGTACCATGAAAATGGACTGGGGAGGGGAAGGAGGTCACAGAATATTTCTATCTGGTTTTCTTCTTTCCAGGGTCATGCTGAAGAGATTTTGTTGTTGTTGTTGTTGTTCCTCCTCTGCCTTTAGCAATTACTTGTTTCTTTACTTGGTATGTGAGGATGGCTGCCTGAGTCTAGGCTTTTAACAGAGAAGTTCTGGTTACAAAATGCCTGTGATCGCTGGTGGATAATACCAATTACAAGTAGCATGGTTGGTAGTTAGTAATATTCTAGTACAGCTAGCTATGTGTTTTAGTCAGGGGTCACTAGCAGAACAGAACCAAATATATATATATATATATATATATATATATATATGTATATATATAACCATAACCAGAATTTACTAAATGGGTTTTAAAATAGTAAGAACAGTTAAATCACAATTCAGAAACTAGTGGTTACTTGGTCCTAGAGGCTAAATGACTCAACAGTTGCAGTAGTCCCACAGTGGCTATCCCTCACTATGAGGAGACAAATGGTACTTACTCAGCCACAGGGTGTGGTGTATCAGTAGTCCCAACCAGGAGCTGGAATCGTGGAAGGAAGATTTCTGGAACCTAGCTGGTCCCTAGTCCACAATGATACAAGCTTGGAAAGGGGGGTTCTGGTCTCTGCAAAGGATCCAGCAGCAGCAGCACTGCCAATCAACTCAGAAGAGAGAGGGAAGTGAAGCCGGCAAAGAGGTAGATGTTCTTCCTGGACAGAACGTTCTTTATCTAGGCTGCTACCAGAGGGTGCCGCCCACAATCAGGGTGGGGCTTCCCACATTAGTCAATCAGGACACTTTGAGTCTCATTGTGGCAAATTGACACTAAAACCACCATAATTAGGTGTTTTCTATGTCAGTACCAGTTGAGGGGAGCTTCTTTGGGGGGATGGCTCCTCCTGAGCTAAAGAGAGTATCCTGTCCTACAACCTAAAGACCAGCCTAAACTGAAAAGGTACAAAGAAAATAGATTAGGTTACCTTAAAATGAAGATAAAACATTTTTTTTTTTTTTGTAGAAACAGTTTCCCATAAGTCTGTGGGGAGCCTGTCTACTTGACCTATGACAACTATTTTTTTATCTTTAACTACAGATCAATCTACCCTTGAAATACTTTAAATGGTGATAATCAGATCTTTATTTTTATTGGACTGGGAGTGGACAGAGCCAGGTGGAGTGCTGCAGAGGTCACAAGGTGTGTGACCTGACCTAGGGCTATAGCTAGCTGTCTTTCTGCTGATTGAGAGACAGACAACACAGGGGGAGGGCACACTAGGCTCCTAGAGAGTGAGATTACTATCTGTGCACTGCCCTTTGTGCTTGGTTTCCTGTTTTTTAGAAGTTGGATTATCTTCTTTGTTGAGTTCAGGATAACATTCACTTGGTGAAAACCCTCTTTTACATTTTGGGCACATTTTAGGGCAGAGAGAGGTTATTAGGCTGAGATTTAAATTTGAATGTGTGACCATGACCATTGGTAGTTGTCTTGTCCTCCAGTGGATAGATCCACACTCATTCACACGGTCACCATCCAAAAACAGGTGTACAGTTGTGGGGAGGCAGTGCTGGAGGGGGTGAGGAGGTGTTGGGGGAGCATTGAGGGAGGGACTATTTGGGGTGGTTTGAAGGATGGATATGATCATGCTTCATGTATATAAATATGAAACTCTCAAGAATAAAGCACCAAACCCCACAATATCTAACAAAAATGACTATTTTAACATATAATTTTAATCTAATTTTTATGTAAATTTACATGAAAGTCCTAACAAAGTCCTTCTTACCTTCGTTTGGAGATTTGTCAAAGTCTTTCTGAGTCTTCTACAGCCTGAGTGTAGATGTCTAAATAAGGATAATGAAGAGCGCCAATGCCTTTGTCCTTGAAGGTCAGTCATAACCCAGAGGAAGACTCATACCTCTACCAACACTATAACTCCAGAGTAAACATTCCTTTTGATGTCAGACACCATGCAGACACCAGGGGTGAAGATCAACCAGAGTTTTTTGTAAAGAGGATTATCAGGAGTCAAAGGTCTCAAATGCTTTAACAAAAACCCACATTAAGACCTTTGACCCAACCCTGAAGATAGCCAACTGATAGGGTGTCCTACCCCCCTCCTCCAGCTTTGGATGAATTAGCATTCTAAAAGTTTAATTGTTGGTAGACTATTTGGTCTTGAACACCCAACAGGAAAGAATAACACCCCAAATCAAACAGTTTTGAAATTGTGAAACTGGTGCTACCAGGCCCTATTGAGGCTTCCAGACTATTATCATTCAATCAGGGGACCTAAAGAAATATAGGAGAGTCAGTAGAGTGACTGGTCTTAGCCAATTCAAATAGGACTTTAGTGGCTGTCAAATGCTACTATGTCAGGAGCCATAACAGGACAAGCTAATAACTAGTAGGTGATCATCCTGAGATGGACAGCCTCAGATTATGTTATAATCCACAACTGGTTGGTGTTATTAAGCAAGGCTGTAAGGGATTCATTTTGGGAAAGATTCCTGCTATTAAAATGCTTTTCCTGTTGTTATTATTAGACATATATAACAATCATTGAGTAATAGCACACCCCTTTAGAGCAGATCTCTGCAGACCTACGAAGTTGTACTGTCTCGTAGTGATGCTATCCAGACAAATAGATGACTTCTTTAGTCTTAATAATGATCCTATAAGAACTCCTAAAATTATATCAATGATTATTAAGTTCTTTTATAGTGGAACTGCTATTAAGTTTCTTTCTAATAGTTAAAACTGCAGTGAGAACTCTGCCGGTCTCCTAGGTGTCACCAGTTAATTGCTCTTAGATAGTAACCAGGCTTTCTTCTACTCAGAACACACTCCAAGAAGTTGTAAGACAATTATCAAGAGTCATAAATAGAGAACAAATGATTTATTACAGGTGCAAGGACAGAAGATAAGATATTGACCGGGTTTATCTATACAAAACTTCACTAACAACTATGGTTTTAGACCTTCAGTGAACCTGTAGAGCTGACACTGGTGATGAGTGGTTAGCCAGATAATTACTCCTGATGGATATTCATGTAAACATTCTCTGTTGTAAACTTCTACTTCAATTTATGCTTTGATCTTTCATTATGAACTTGTGATGAACTTTGTAACATGTAATTATGTATTCTCAAAGATGTTTAAGTGCTGAGGACAAAGAGAATACACAGAAAGACAGACACAGGACAGAGAGAGAAGGTCTGAGCTGGAGAGGGACTAAGCGGAAGAGTCAGGTTTGAGCTAAGGAGAACTGAGCTAAAAAGATCTGGGCTGAGAAGAAATGCAGAGAGAAATAACTTAGAGACTATAGGTAACATAAGAGAGAAATGTGCGGAATGCAGAGGAAAAGAGGAAAAAAGAAGCTGGAGAGAGCAGAAGGAGCAGGCAGGTTTTCCTTACCATGGTACAGAACAGGCCATTTCTCAATAGCAAGGCAGGCTTAGTCTTATTGAAAGGAACAAGCCTTTTCTCTTAAAACTTGGGTTTAATTCATTTAGTATTAAAAGGGTAGAAGCTATTTCTTTCTCTATATAATAAAGATTGGAGCTCATCTTTCATCCAGAATGAGTGAGTTCTTTCTGCACAGATGCTTGGCCTTTTGCTCCATATGCATATGTAAGTATGGATGTCTGTGTAAGTATGTAATTGTGAGAATGTATGCATGTGTGTGTGTAAGAATGTAATTGTGAGAATGCATGTAAGCTGGGCCCATCTGAATTTGAGTGGAAATGTATCAATGCGCATTTATTGAATCGGTGTGTGAAATTATGTTTATGCATATTTGGCTATGTAAAAGTTTTTCCTTCTGCAAGCGCTATTCACTTCTCTTGGTTCAATAGAAGTTTATTGCTCCAAACTTCCCCCTAGCCTGACAAGGAAGAAGCATAGGGACAAAAGGGAAAAGGCTCCAGCAAGTAATCCACTACTTTATCTCCTGCTGTTTTATAATGAGGTGCTAAATGCCAGAGACTGCAGTTTCTGGCCTCAGAGGAACCCAGAAGGTGGGTCAGTTACAGTAGCAGAGCATAGTGACTTAGACATAGGTAAGTAAATCAGCTACAGTAACATAGTAACTTAGACGTAGATAAGTAAACTTACTATTATACAGCAATCCCAAGTATCTCGTAAGACAAAGTCTTACCCTCCGCTGACGCTCTTCCCCCTCCGCTGCCTCAAGGAGAACCAACAGGAGAAAGAAGACCAATGTCCCGGCTGGCCCCCGGCATTACTTACAGTGCCGGAACAGGGACTTCTTGAGGTAAGCCCCAAATATTCTGTGTGTATCTCGGAAGAGCTAGGAGTCTCGTCTAGGGCCTAGCTAGCCCGCTGATTAGTGAAAATCAGTTCAGGATAGGCGAGCAATCTGAATCTGTGTGGCCTTAAAGAAGGTAAATCTAGCTCGAAAGAAAGCTATCCTGCTTGAAAGAAAGTAACCCGCTTGAAAGAAAGCAATCCCAGGTCTAGAAAGAAGGCAAAGCTGCCACCCTCCCACCCTACCTCCGAGCCTGACAGAAGGCACCCAATCGGTTGCTGATAAATATTTAGCTCTAAGAAATCTGTGTGTTCGGCCTGAAAGAAGGCATCCAGTAGGTAACTGATAAATGCATAGCTATATAGTTTTATTGGCTAGTATTAAGCACTGGCCTGCTATCTGATACTGACCCGGGTAAGTGTACATAGCTTGTAGCTAACATTAGAGATTCCAACCACTACTGCTGTGACTTGAATCCGGATGGGACAAAATGAATCTAAACACAGAGTTCTTTCCAAATGTTATTAAGCATACTCTTACAGAAAAAGGCTTTGAGGTTAGCACTAGCCAGCTGACTTGTCAGAGCCTGGGTCCCCTGCAGTGTTTCACCCCCTTGTCAGACCCTTCTGGGTCCCTTGCAGGGTTTGACCCCTGTTGAGCCCTGCTGATGCACGTGGAAGTCTTTTGTTCCTAAAAAAGGAAACAGTCAGGCCCTGTAACAACACACCTGGGCGATGGGTCAGTTCGTTTCTGTCTTTTGTCTTCCTATTCTTTTATTTTTGAGATTTAGGCTGGTCTTCCTGATTTCTCCCCAGTAAATTGGGGGCACGAATTCGGTCTTTTGTTACCAAAGCCTTAAGCCAGGATTTCCCACTGTGCTTCCCAGATTTTTTCCACCTGGTCAACTTGGGGTATGTATTCGAAAAATAAAGCCACAGAGTGGTCATTCTTTCTTAACATGAATAACCGGCGTGTGTGTGTGTGTGTGTGTGTGTGTGTGTGTGTGTGTGTGTGTGTGTGTGTGTGTGTGTGTTTTAATCCCGCAATCTTACGCCAGGTTCTCGGTACTGTGTCGGTGTGGAGGTCCCACCGAGATAGGGAAAGAGAAGGTCTCCTGACAGGACATCCCGGGTAGCCGGCCAGCGAAGAAGCAGGGATGTATTGGGGTAAGATGGGCTAGAAAAGGCCTCAGTGATTTGGGCTAGCGATTTGGGCTAGCGTGAGTAAAACTTGTAATAAAAAAGGGACAAGGTAATGGTAGAGTGTTTTTGCGTATGCGTTCTTTAAGAGTTATATTTTAGTCTTTGGACCCTGACTAGAGATAGTTTACACCCTAGACATGAGAGAGAATGGGTTTGGGAAAAACAGTCCTCCCGGACTCTCCGTGGATGCCTTGGAGAAAGAGGAAAAACTTTTTCAGAGCTCTCCTAGGGACAGAAGGAAGGCAGGAGACGTCCTGCCTCTCTGCTGGCTCCTATTGGAAAAATGCTTATTTCTGGTTCTGGGTTCCATAGGTAGGATATCTGGGTCCCTTTGGTGGGACACCATCTAGTTTTTTTCCCCCTCTATCTCTATTGTCTGTCCTTGGTGCACCAAACTGTCCATGTCTGTCAGTTTATGTCTGTGGTTTTTGTTTCTCTTGCTTAAATGTTTTATGTTTCATGTTAAAAAGAAAAAATGGTAAAAACTTTATCTGCCGGCCATTCACACCTTGATTTGGTTTTAACTCATTTCAAAAAAAAAAAAAAGGAACAAATGAATAAAAAGCAGTTTCAATCGGCCTTTGGAGCCCTGCACCTGTAGCTAGGAGCCTAGGTCAGCTGGAGAAGCTGCCCAGGAACTGAGGGTCTGCATGAGCTGATTATTAGACTTAGCAGGTGACAAGGTGCTTCTCTTAATATTACAGCTAGAAAAAGTAAAAATGGTGCTTGGTCTAAATATTAAAGATATGTGCAGCCACTTCAATTTTGTTTCTGATTGGTTTTAAATGTATAAATATGCTCTACATGCCTTGGTTATGGACTATTGGCTTTTAAGTTATTGGATATGGTTAAAAAAGTGTAACATTGGTAACAGAAAGTTGGCTTAAAATTGTAATTTGGATGAAGTCATTCTAGACAACATGTGGCATGAGCCAACCTAGGGAAATAGGTCTAAATTGAGATAATATTTTTATGGAACTCTTATCCTAGAAACCAGGCTTCTAAAAGAATTTAGGACAATGTCTCTTTGTTGAGGTATTGGAGACCGCACCATCGTGCGTTCATATGTAGGAATTGGCAGTCAAACTTTGTAGCATGAAGGATAGACTCGGTGTTTTGGAGACTGGATTTTGGAGACTAGATCATTTGTTGGAGGTTGAGTTTTGCTTTCCAAAGTTGTGGTTTGCCTGAAGTTATCTGTATTTTAATGCTAATTCTACTGCCTCAAGGACAGCTGCCTAGTCATGTACTCAGAACTCAGGTGACCTTGTGGTTGTGCTCTGGTGTTACAAGGAGAATTTAAGGATTGTGATTAAGGATTGCCAGTGTTACATTGACTAACTCAAACTTATTTGTAATTAAGAAAAAATCAAACAGGTAGAGATTGTCACAGGATTTATGAAGGATTGATGAGGTTTTGGAACTTGTGAGAGCATTACAGCTTGTTTGCTTACTTCAACTGCCATTTCAAGGTAGATTTAGAGGATTGTTTTTATGCAGTTTGTTTACGTCCTGGCGATTGTGAGTTTTCATTTCGTGAGCTTGCTTATACTTTTAGAAAGCCCATAAAGTGATATCATTAAAAATTTTACAAAAGAATGGCTAATAGCCTTATATTATGTAATTTTGTTGCTTCTTCAATGTAAGAAGTTAGAACTTTGAATCTTTCAGTGTATATGGAAATTTTTACTACAAACCTTTGCTCTCAAAATGAGCTTTAATATTTGGGGAGTAGCTGTTGCTCCAGAAAAGAGTCAATATTCCTTTTTAATATTTGAAACTAATTTTAAGCTTCTAAGGATATGTTAATTGGCTAAGTACCTCACCTTACCAGAGGACTTAGGTCTTTGTTTGTTATCCTCATTGGAGATAAAGCTTCAGTTGTGTTAATACAGAATTGTAGGCTAGAGTCATGGAAGTATTTTAAAAAGAAACCTGGTAAAACATATCTTATTCCAAACAACAATTAAATTGGTTATTACAAAATACTGATATTTGGCCTATTACATATACAAATTTTCAGGCAAAATTGATAATTTTACTCTTTGCATGCTTTTCTATTTACTGAACATTTGTGCATGCAACCCATAGAAAATGCGCTTACTGTATTTATAGGTGGTTCATCTAATGAAAAGGCTACATGTATGATTGGATCACTTGTTTATTCTCTTGAGTTTCCCCTGCTTCAGCACAGACTATTAAATTACGTGCTGTAGCCACTGTTTTTTAAATGTTAAAAAATCAAGCTTTCAATTCATATACTGATAGCCAATGTGTGGCTTGTGATTTACAATTGATTTCAATTAGTTAATGCTTTATTGGAGACAAGTTTTCTACATATAATCAGTGAGTGATTTCAGTGTAAATGTCTGACAACTCACTGTCCTTTCAGTGCTCTGGCTCAGACAACTAAACACAACCATAGACCCAGCTCTTTAAAAATGGTAATGGAGTTGATAATACACCCTCACGAAAAGAGGAAGACTCCATTTGCTTACTCTCAACGCCCAGCCTCACTCTGCCAACTCAGGGATTTCTAAATAAGGCTAAATCTGGACCTTGTTTACAGGATTTGGCATTTCTAATTAATGCTTATGTTTAGGTAAATAAAACTTGTGAGGTGCTGGAGAGATGGCTTAGTGATTAAGAGCACTAAGTACTGTTCCTTTATAGGCCATTTAAGAACTCAAACTGGATTGCCTGGACCCCTTAGGAAGGGAGGACAATGATACCAGGCAGATTATAGGCCTTACATAGGAGCAATTAGTCAAAAAAAAAAATCTCATTCTTTATATCACCAGAACAATAATGCTGGAAACAATAATTTGGTATACAAGTCAATTTATAAATACAAGTGCTCAGTGTCCTCAATTTAATCCTCGAGGACTTATCTTAATAAATAATATTTTAACAATTTTAATAAATAAAAAGGGGGAGTTATCCCTGTATGCTAAATAATACTCTTTTTATTTCAATGTTAAAATTTGGATGCCAAGGAACTCTGAGTGTTTATGGCACCCTGCAACTAGGCATACTTCTGCCTAGGTGTAATAGAAAGATCCACGTATTGGCATGATCCTGTTCAGATATTCTATATGGGGAAGAGGGAATGTTTGTGTTTTATCTACAGGATGCTACAGGAGTATGCCAGCTGCCAGAGGTGGCTGGTGAGACTTGCTGATCCTGGGAGCATGAAGATTCAGCTCTCGTGGTTCGTGTCCCTGGAGTCATTCCTGTGCCCTTAGAGGAAGATGGAGGATTCCCCCTCATCTTTTGTCATCACAGAAATTCTGGCGTTGCTGCAGTCATTGTGTCCCGTCCCATCGCGGCCTGCGCTCCGACCCTCTGTGCACTGCTGCTTGCTGGAGAAGACTGGACTCCAGCTGTTACTCTTGTTCCCCTCATTCCCCTGGTGACTCTTGCTGCCTTGACTGGTGTTGTCATCTTGCAGTCTGTAGCTTCACAGGAATGCCATCTGCATGAAGCTGCTGTGGACTGGGGAATTCTGCCCTGGTTGTGCAGATCTCAGACATGGTTCCATTGCCTGCTGGTTGTTCCAGAGAAGAATGACTGATCCTGAACTGTCCTGGGAAAGACCTTGTTGGCATTTTCGCTGCTATTGTAGCAGCCATTACTACTGCAGCCATTGTGTCTGCAGTGTCTAGAGTTACCCTCCTCCAATCTATTGTTAGGCAAGCACAGTGGGTGAACTTTCTGGAGTAGTTGCTAACAATTGGGAATTCTAAATTTTATTATAGGAGCGGCTTGACCACGGCCCTTGGTGGTAGCAGCTGAGGAGAACCAGATGAGGTGCCCACTACTTATCAGGAGAGGCTCAACTTCCACAATCTCTTAAATTAATGCCATCTGGCCCCTGCTCTTTCGCCCCTGGGCTCAAGTAAGAGGAATGAGAAGATGATCTGATGTAGCTATCCTAAGCAATGGGCAACTTCCTCTGACCCTTGACCAATCTAGACATGGAGCCTTGAGGGCAACAAGGTGATCTTATGACAGATAAGGCTGGGGTTCGAGAGGTCGATCCTAAGACAGAGGTGGCTACACCCCGTTTAAATGTACGGGCCGGTCAAATGCTCCTCTGCCCAGTTTTTCCTCCAATAAACACACACGTATAGCCCAGAACGGTGTGTTACAGCATAAGTTCATTCCTAGCCATTGGGGTGCAGTCCTAACTGCAAGAGTGGCTCGCCATGGCTGAGGTGGGCACTCTGTGAGGCATGTCTGATCTCTCTCAGACCACTACTTCCACCTAATGGTCTTTTATAAAAAAAAACAACGGGGGAGATGTAGTGAGCATATTGGATTTGGGCCTAGATAGCTCAAAGTGCCTATGTGACTCTTGGCCACACATACTCCTAAGAGCTTCTCCCATGTATTTATGGCACAGGAAGAAAAGACCAAGTAGTAAACACCTGGTGTCTCCACTGCATGACCTCTGCTGAGCCCGGCTGATGCATGTGGAACTGACACACCTGGACCACACCTGGGTGGTGGTCAATTTACTTCTGCCTTTTGCTTCCTCAGCCTTTATCTTTGAGATTTAGGCTGGTCTTCTCCGATTTCTCCCTAATTAATTTGATCTTTTGTTACCGAAGTCACAAGCCAGGTAGTCACAAGCCAGGGTTTCCCACTGTGCTTCCCAGATATTTTCTACCTGGAGAACTTGGGTATGTAAGTGGTGAATAAAGCTACAGGAGGCTCTCACTCTCTTCTTCTGCTCTTCCTCTTCCTCTCTCTCTCTCTCTCTCTCTCTCTCTCTCTCTCTCTCTCTCTCTCTCTTCCTCTCTTCCTCTCCTGGCTTGACATGATAACTTGTGTGTGTGTGTGTGTGTGTGTGTGTGTGTGTTTCTTTCATCCCGCAGGCTTTCGCCCGATTCTCAGTACCGTGTCGGTGCTGGCACCGACATGGGATGGTTTAGATTGTTCCTCTGATCCTGATTTAACTTTGATACCTGGTATCTGTCTAGAAAATTATCCATTTCATCCAGATTTTCCAGTTTTGTTGAGTATAGGCTTTTGTAGTAGGGTCTGATGATTTTTTAGATTTCCTTGGTTTCTGTTGTTATGTCTCCCTTTTCATTTCTGATTTTGTTAATTTGGATACTCTTTCTGTGCCCTCTGGTTAGTCTGGCTAAGGGTTTACCTATCTTGTTGATTTTCTCAAAGAACCAGCTCTTGGTTTTGTTGATTCTTGTGTAGTTCTTTTTGTTTCTACTTGGTTGATTTCAACCCTGAGTTTTTTATTTCCTGCCATCTACTCCTCTTGGGTATATTTGCTTCTTTTTGTTCTAGTGATTTCAGATGTGTTGTCAAGCTACTAGTGTATGTTCTCTACAGTTTCTTTTTGAAAGCACCCAGAGCTATGCATTTTCCTCTTAGCACTCCTTTCATTGTGTCCCATAAGTTTGAATACATTGTGCCTTCACTTTCATTAAAATCTAAAAAGTCTTTACACTGTGTGATTTCATCAGTTCTCTTCCTTCTAACCTTCTAGGAACTTAGGCTTGTCTTTACTGTGTACATTTTAAGGCATAAGTAGACACTAACTAATCAGTTAATTAATGATCAAAATAGGCACTTATTGATCAGTTAATTAATGATCAAACTACGTGCCACAAATATATTTACGTGTGCTCTAGAATCTTCAGGGATACTGACATTACAGGTGGTAGCTGAGAGTTCCCCCTCTCTTACCTCTCCCTTTCTAGGACCATTTCTTAAGGAATATCCAGTTTTCTTAAGATTCTTGTGAGCTTGGTGTGTAAGTCTAGGTAGGCAGGAGGAAGCCAATGGAGCTGGAGCTCTGCCAAGCAGGAGCAGCCTCCTCTTCAGGACTGACATCCCTATTACAAGCAAGTGCAAGGTGCAAGGAGTAGTGGGAAGACAGGAACTTTCACTTCAATCTCTGGTGAAGTGGACAACTTCCCACCATCCAGACAGGGAGGTAGAGAGGAAGATTTATCACCTATGACACAGGAATGAGAGTCCTTGCTTCCTGTTTGGGGAGTATAAAATGAGCTAATCTATGTCAATCACAGTTCCTGCCCACAGTAACAGGGCTGCAGACCTTAGCACAACTGACACCAAGATGGGAATACCACTCAGGTCATAAAATTCATCACTTAGAGAGAACCTCCTGCCAAAAACTAAAACAAAGGCCTACTTCTTCAAAGTCCATCGAGTTTTGGAAAGCCTGAGAATCTACTAGCCTTGCTTTTTAGCTTCTGTTGTTCTGCTTTTTGTCTATTTTTGTTAACTGAAGTATGTCAATCTAGAACATCATTTTTGTGCATAAACCCTTGCTGTAAGGAAGGCTCTGTGGACACAAAGCAGGTCCTTGGGAAGCTTTCTGCATGGGATGGAAATCTCCTGGTACAGGTATCAGTTACCTAGACCTTTAAGGGCAGCCATGGGGAGAAGACACTGGGGAAGAGACCTTTCTACTGAAGGAAGCATAAGTGCTCAAAAGTCAGAATGCAGCATTTGTAGGGCAGGAGGAAGCATCTATTTCCACCCGATCCCTTTGTAGAAAATGCATCTGAGCAGTAAGATGCCATTTGTGTTTTGCACACAAACAGGGAATTATAGGAAATTCCTACATTCATTAAAGTAACTGGAGAGGTTACAAATGTAAGGAGGGAGACTAGGATTTAATTGATAGGGAATGGGGAAATCCTGTGTAGATTTGAAGGAGAAACAGAGCCAGAGTTCTGCTCTGGGATGTTGTGACATCAGTCTTTGGTATACACTGCACAGGTGTGAAGACAGGAGAGAAATATGTACCAGCAACAGGATAACCATATTTTGTCCTCCAGAGTTCCAGTGAGATGGATTCAGAAGAGTGAGACACAAAGATATTTCAGCCCTGACCTTGATAGGCCTTGATATTCTGGGTCTGGGCTGAGAACAAATGAAGAGCTATCTGAATTAGAGATGGGAATGGAGCCTCTGAGAGAACTGTCAGTCAGTATACAGCAGTTATCAGAAGCATTTATCGATGCTGAATACAAGTCAGCCCATAAGAGACCTCGGTTGCAGACAGGAAGCCAGGGCCATGGATGCATCAGTATCTTTAGCTTCTATGGAATCCACAGGGGGACCCTGTTAATTACGTAGTCAGATAAATTCCTCACAAAGGAGTATGTGACATAGGCAATCTACACCAGTTCCTGACACTGTCCTCATAGCTGAGGCTCTTTTCCTATGGTCCCTGCAGGGATATCTTGAGGGTGTGAAGACAATGCAGCTAAGAATCTGCACTGTCATTCCAGAGCTTGCTCTTGCCCTAGGAGCAGCAATTTCAGCTAAGAAGAATGCCAGACTCCAGACAAGTCTTCTGTCATTTCCTTTGTGGAGATGAAGGATAGAGGGGAATGACGTTGGAGAAAGGAGGTAAGGAGTCCATGGCCCTCACCTGACCCTGCTCATTATACTGTTTCGTACATGCTCTGTGTGATTCAATCTTTCACTCTATGCCTTCTCTGTCTCTCTTTTACTCACCGATTTGACTTTTTAGTTCAACTACCATGTTGGAGAATGCTCACTGAGTGTCCTCTGCCAAACCACACAAGGAAAGGAACAAACAACCAGACCAAGTAGAAAAGGCACGGATCATCACATTACAGGAAGTACACAACTGTGAGATTGCCACATGGGAAGAAAGACAGAGGTCTGAAGCTCCAGTAGTTGCTCTTGTGGATATCATATCTAGGTCAGACACAAGTCAGACTCTAGCCATACAGCTGTGTGGTGTATTTTATGCTGTGTGGTCATGAATCTTCCAGATGTGTTTGAGCAGGGGAGAAGCCTTATGTTTCAAGAGCTCCTCCATATTTGCTAGACAAGAACCCCTTCCAGCCTTCAGTCAGCGTTCCCAACAGTCACACAAACAGAGCCTCTGACTCACTTACTAGAGAATTCCTCCTTGGTTTCTGGTCTGAAGAGTTTGTACAGAGCCCTGACCTCTTGCAGTTTTTTCTTCTGTTCTGACATCCGGATGATCCTCTGGCCCACAAAACCTACTGCTCCTCTAGCAGCTCCATCCAGGCATGGTCAACACAGGAAACAGATCACTGGGGGAGCAGCTGTGATGTATGATCATTTGGAGGAGAACTAGAAAAAGGTCCCAATGAAGATAGTTTTCCAGTAATTCCTTGGATTCCCTCTACCCAATTTTTGCTAGCACACTATGACCACACTAGCAGGAAGTGGAACTAAAATAAAATAAATAAAACAAAATAAAATCTACCCTGTTAAATTGTTGAAAATTAGATGAGAAATTCTGGATACTAGTCTCCTCAGCCCTTAGATCAAGGCTAGTGTTTTAATCTCTGGCCTTCTGACTCACCATATCTTGATGCACACTTGCGTTGTGGTCATTATTTATTCTTCTCTGTGGTCCCTCCTTCCCAGTGATTGATAAACATTCTGACCTTTATTGTTGGCACAGGAAGAAAAGTCAGCTTCAAGGATACCTTGTAATAAAAACTTTTTTTTGGACAAGTGCACTTCTGAACAGTATTATTGTCAATGTATAACGGAGCAGCAGATATAAAATATTAAAATATTAGATAAATGGGAGCAGTAGTGCAGTGCATGCTTTTGATTCTAGCACTCTAAAGGCAGAGCCAGATGAATTCATGGCCAGCCTGGTGTACATAGTGAGTTCCTGGATTGCCAAGGCTATATAATGAGACCTTGTCTCTACAAGCAAACCAAAGCAAAACAAAAAAAGAATTAGAAGTTTAGTAGATTGAATCTAAGAATAATTATATGAAATTATTTACCTGAATTTGAATTTATTTTATGAATATCTCCAATGCAACCCAGTAAGAATTTATTGAGAGTTAAAAAATGATCTCTTTGGCGAATGCCAGCAGCAAACCACTGAACTGAGAACAGGACCCCCGTTGAAGGAATCAGAGAAAGAACTGGAAGAACTTGAAGGGGCTCGAGACCCCATATGAACAACAATGCCAAGCAACCAGAGCTTCCAGGGACTAAGCCACAACCTAAAGACTATACATGGACTGACCCTGGACTCTGACCTCATAGGTAACATTGAATATCCTAGTAAGATCACCAGTGTAAGGGGAAGCCCTGGGTCCTGCTAAGACTGAACCCCCAGTGAATGTGATTGTTGTGGGGGGGGCGGCAATGGGGGAGGATGGGGTGGGAACACCCATAAAGAAGGGAAAGGGGAGGCGTTAGGGGGATGGTGGCCTGGAAACCGGAAAGGGAATAACAATGGAAATGTAAATAAAAAATACTCAAGTTAATAAAAAAAATAAAAAAATTAAAAAAAAAAGAAAATTCACAATGGGAAGCCCCCCCAAAATGATCTCTTTATTATTCAAAATTCTTTTATAAAAATAGTTTTTAATCTATATGCTAAAATTGACTTTAATATACTTTACTAAGAAATGAAGTCATACAACTAGCTATAAATTTACAGAGTTTATTATAATGTACATGTGCAGGCCTGCTTTCCTGGAGACCCTACTTAACACCTTGAGACCCATCCCATGTGAGAGATGCAGCCTCGATGCTGAGTGACACCCTGCTATGCTTATACACAGGAACTTAGCATAACTGTCTCCTGAGAGGCTTCATCTAGCAGGGGTTGGAAACAGATGCAGAGACCCACAGCCAAACATCGGGAGGTGCTAAGGGAGTTATGTGGAAGAGTTGAGGAAGGTTGTAGGGATCCATGTGGTCAAGGACACTATGAGATGAGCAGAGTTAACTGTCCTGTGCCTCTAGGGAAGCACAGAGCCTGAACCACCACCAACCAAAAAACATGCAGGGCTGGTTCTAGGCCCCCTACTCATCTGCAGCAACTGTGTAGCTTAGTCTTCATGTGAATCCTCTAAGAGGTGGGACAAGGGCTGTCTCTGACTCCATTGCCTACCACTGGATCCCGTTCTTCTACCTGGACTGACTGGCTGGGTCTCAGTGGAGAGGAGGCATTTACTCCTGCTGGGGCTAGATGTTCCAGGGTTGGGTGGTACCCAAGGTGGGGAGGTTTCTCCTTCTTTGAGGGGACGGTAGTAGGTAAGAATTTGCAAGGCCAGGACTGGGAAGGAAGGAGGGAGGGGTCTGTCATTGGGATGTAATGTGAATAAAAAATCTGAAGAGACTCATCCAGGGGTAAGTGTACTGAGCCTTTCCCCCCTCCAAGCTGAAATGTTAACTGACTTGATCAAGGTAGGTTTGGTGGAGTCAACCCTAATTGGTACGGCTTCATGTGTGCAGATGTCCTGTCATATCCAGAAGACACCTTGGCTTGGTCCTTACTGACCTGGGGCTCTTAGAATCTTTCTGTGATCTCTTCCACAGTGTTCTTTGAGGCATGGGAAGATGGCCTCTGCATCAACTCTGCCTCCATGTTCCTTCCCTTTTAAGAGTTCCTATCCTGACTTCCTTTGACAATGAATAGGGATGTGGAAGTACAAATGAACCCTTTCCTCCCCAACTTGCCTTTGTCCATGGTGTTTCACAGCAGCACGAGGAACCCTAAGGCAGTATGTGGTATAGGTGTCCCTCTTACAGCTGAGGACTCCCCAGAGTCTTATTTTCTTCACTTTGGCCAGTTGCGAATTTCTGTTTTGTTGTCCACTGCACAAAGAACCTTCTCCAGTGAGGACTGAGGGTTGTACTCATCCATGGGTATGGAGAAGGCATGCATTTCCCCCTGTGGAGTCATCCTTATATCCAGCCCAATGTTGTTGATTACTCCCATAACATTTGTGGTCGTATTGCATCCATGGGCATCTTTTTCTAGGCTGGTTGTTCTTGTAGTTCACAGGATCCACAGCTGTATAAGAATGTTGATGTTTCCTTTTTTCCCTGTGGCCTTGGCACCTTTGGGTATTGTGAAATCTAGCCAGCAGGAAGAAAGCTTCTTGGATAGCAGCACCTTAATTTTTCCACTTTCTGTGACCACATGGTGTCTTCAGCAATAATATCTTACCATAAGTTTCAACAGGCAACCAAGAGCAATGACAGTAGCTTGTGTAATATTGAGGGCCCCTGGTATGCCCTTGACCAACAACTCAATGGGGCATTTTATTTTGCAATCTGTGGTTCTTGAGAGGAGCAGCATTACCCTGAGTAATGTGACAAATTCACACACACACACACACACACACACACACACACACACACACACACACACACACACACACACAGATGTTGAATGTAATTGCTCGCCAAATACATATCTCTATACCCATGGATGAGTGCAGCCCTCAGTCCTTATCAGGGAAGGTTCTTTGTGCAGTGGACAACAAAACAGAAATTCACAACTGGTCAAAGTGAAGTAAGTAAGAAACTGTGGAGACCTCAGCTGTAAGTGGACCATGTACATCACACACTATTTTAGGGTTTTTATCACTTCAATGAAACACCATGACTAAGACTACTATATATATTTTTATAAAAATGTGTACTTCATATATAAATATATATACATACATATATATACATATATTAGTCTTAGTCATGGTGTTTCATCATATATATATATGTAAACAAGCACTTCTTGGCATCTGCAATAGTGTCTAGGTTTGGTGTCTGCATATAGGTTGAATCCCCAGGTTGGACAATCTCTGAATGGCCTTTCCTTCAGTTTCTGCTCCACACTTTGTGTCTGTATTTTCTCCCTTGATTATTTTGTTCCCCCTAAGTCTAAGAAGGACTGAAGCATGCAGACTTTTGACTTGCTTCTTCTTGAGATTCATGTGGTCTGTGTATTCCATAAGGCTGCAATGAACGTAGTGGAGCATATGTCCTTGTTATATGTTGGAGCACATTTTGGGTATATGTGCAGGAGTGGTATAGCTGGGTCCTCAGGTAATACTATGTCCAATTTTCTGATAACTCTCCAGACTGATGTCCACAGTGGTTGTACCAGCTTGCAATCCCATCAACAATGGAGGAGTGTTCCTCTTTCTCTACATCCTCCCTAGCATCTACTGTCAGCTGAGTTTTTGATATTAGCCGTTCTGACTTGTGTGAGGTGGTATCTCAAAGTTGTTTTGATTTGCATTTCCCTGATGACTATGGATGTTGAACATTTCTTTAGGTACTTCTCAGTCATTTGGTATTCTTCAGTTAAGAATTCTTTGTTTAGCTCTGTACCCCATTTTTAATAGGGTTGTCTGTTTCTCTGCAGTCTACTTCTTGAATTCTTTGATATAAGGAATATTCGTCCTCTATACGATGCAGGATTGGTTGCTGTTTTGTCCTAATGACAGTGTCTTTTGCCTTACAGAAGTTTTGCAATTTTATGAGGTCCCATTTGTTCATTTTTGATCTTAGGGCATAAGCCATTGGTGTTCTGTTAAGGAAAAATTACTGTGCCCATGTATTCAAAGGCTCTTCCCCAGTTTCTTTTCTATTAGTTTGAGTGTATCTATTATGTGGAGGTCCTTGATCCATTTGCATTTGAGTTTTGGACAGGGTGATAAGAATGGGTCAACTTGCATTCTTCTACATGCTGACCTCCGGTTGAACCAGCACCATTTGCTGAAAATGCTATCTTTCTTCCATTGGATGGTTTTGGCTCTTTGTCAAAGATCAAGTGACCATAGGTGTGTGGGTTCATTCCTGGGTCTTCAATTCTATTCCATTGATCCACCTGCCTGTCTCTGTACCAATCCCATGCAGTTTTTGTCACTATTGCTCTATAATACAGCTGGAGGCCAGGGATGGTGATTTCCCCAAAAGTTCTTTTATTGCTGAGAGTAGTTTTCCCTATCCTGGGTTTTTTCTTATTCCACATGAATTTGCAAATTGCTCTGTATAGCTCTGTGAAGAATTGAGTTAGAATTTTGATGGGGATTGCATTGAATCTGTAGATTGCTTTTGACAAGATGGTCATTTTTACTATATTAATCCTGCCAATCTCTGAGCACAGGAAATGTTTTCATCTTCTGAGGTCTTCTTCAATTTCTTTCTTCAGAGGCTTGAAGTACTTGTCATACAGATTTTTCACTTGCTTGGTTAGAGTCACACCATATTTTATGTTATTTGTGACCATTATTATGGGTGTCATTTCCATAATTTCTTTCTAAGCCTGTTTATCCTTTGAGTAGAGAGGGCTACTGATTTGTTTGAACTAATTTTGTATCCAGCCACTTTGCTGAAGTTGTTTATCAGGTTTAGTAGTTCTCTGGTGGAATTTTTGGGATCAGTTACATATACTATCATATCATCTGCAAATAGTGATATTTTGACTTCCTTCTTTCTAATATGTATCCCTTTGACATCTTTTTGTTGTCTAATTGTTCTGGCTAGGACTTCAAGTACTCTATTGCATAGGTAGGGAGAGAGTGGGCAGCCTTGTTTAGTCCCTAATTTTAGTGATAATGCTTCATATTTCTCTCCATTTAGTTTGATGTTGGCTACTGGTTTGCTGTATATTGGTTTTACCATGTTAATGAATGGGCCTTGAATTCCTGATATTTCCAAGACTTTTACCATGAAGGGGTGTTGAATTTTGTCAAATGCTTTCTCAGCCCCTAATGAGATGATCGTGTGTTTTTTTCTCTTTGAGTTTGTTTGATGGATTTCTGTATATTGAACTATCCCTGCATCCCTGAGATGAAGCCTACTTGTTCATGTTGAATGATCATTTTGATGTGTTTTTGGATTCTGTTTTCGAGAATCTTATTGAGTATTTTTACAGTGATAATCATCAGAGAAATTGGCCTGAAGTTCTCTTTCTTTGTTGGGTCATTTGGTGGTTTAGGCATGAGGGAAATTGTGAGTTCCTTCTGTTTCAATTTTGTGTAATAGTTTGAAGAGTATTGGTATTGCTCCTTCCTTGAAGATCTGATAGAATTCTGCACTAAAACTATCTGTTCCTGAGCTTATTTGGTTGGGAGACTTTTGATGACAGCTTTTATTTCTTTCAGGGGTCATGGGAGAGTTTAGGTGGTTTATCTGATCCTGATTTACCTTTGGTACCTGGAATCTTTGTAGAAATTTGTTTTTTTTATCCAGATTTTCCAGTTTTGTTGAATATAGGTTTTCGTTTTAGTGTAGTAAGGCCCCATAGTGTCCATACTCAGGAGTGCAACACACAGAGCACAGATTGACAAAGTGACTGCTGCAATAGCTTGAGGGTATAAGGTTTTTAATCTACATACGTGGGGTTGCTCATCCACACAGGGAGAGGCAACCCCAAACCCAAAAAGCACATAACTTTTATTTGTAACAGAGGGCAGACTTCAGCAACAGGGTTAGTTGGCTTATTCTCATTGGTTGTACACAGGACAAAGGATCTGTTCAGGTATTGGCTGGCCTGCTCAAGGGGCTGTTCTTGGCTCAATTAGCCACTTTCCTCATCCAGCCCTACACCTGGCCTTGGAAAATCACTGGGAAAGGGCTAAGTTGGCATGTCCTTTAGAGGGGGGTGAACTGGGTGGTCAGGCAGGGTCAGGATGACATCTTGCAGTTGTTCTTGGAATTTACCACAGGGAGGGGTAGGGGGTCTTTCTGAGAACAGTTGTTATTGCTTAATTAGCTTAGTCAGAATCTTGATCACCAAAACTTTATCATATCACTGGGCATCTTGACATCAGATATATCTCTCAAAAAGGTCACAAGTTTGTCATAGGAATCCTGACCACCAGATGTACTTCTCAAATCCCTGTTGTTATAACTTTGTTTTTCATATCTATGAAACTTGAAACTTTATTTCTTCAGTAGGATCTGATGGTTTTTTTTTAAGGATTTCCTCAGTTTCTGTTGTTATGCCTCCCTTTTCTTTTCTGATTTTGTTAATTTTGATACCTTCTCTTTTCTCTCTGGTTAGTCTGGCTAAGGGTTTACGCATCTTGTTGATTTTCTCAAAGAACCATCGCCTGGTTTTGTTGATTCTTTGTGTAGGATTTTTGTTTTCCTTTGTTTTGTTTCTACTTGGTTGATTGCAACCCTGAGTTTGATTATTTCCTGCCATCTACTCCTCTTAGGTGCATTGGTTTCTTTTTGTCCTAGTGCTTTCAGATGTGCTGTCAAGTTACTAGTATATGTTGCAGTTCTTTTTTAGAGGCACTCAGTGGTGTGAATTTTCCTCTTACCACTGCTTTCATTGCAAGTTTGGGTATGTTGTGCCTTCCTTGTCCTTAAATTCTAAAAAATCTTTAATTTCTTTATTTCTTCCTTGACCAAGTTATCATTGAATAGAGCATGTGTGTATGGATTTCTTGTTCTTTTTGTTGTTATTGAAGACCAGCCTTATTCTGTGGTGGTCTGACAGGATGCATGGGATTATTTCCATATTCTTGTATCTGTTGAGGCTTGTTTTGTGACCAATTATACAGTCAATTTTGGGAATGTACTATGAGGTGCTGCGAAGAAGGTATATTGTTTTGTTTTAGGATGAAATGTTCTATAGACATCTGTTAAATCCATTTGTTTAGTAACTTCTGTTAGTTTCACTGTGTCTCTGTTTAGTTTCTGTTTCCATGATCTGTCCAATGTGTGCTTTGAGTTTTAGTAAAGTTTTTTTAAATGAATGTGCATGTATAGCATAGATATTCAGAATTGAGAGTTCATCCTGATAGACTTTTTCTTTGATGAGTATCTAGTGTCTTTCTTTACTCTTTTTGATAATTTTTGGTTGAAAGTTGATTTTATTTGGTATTAGAATGCTTACTTCAGCTTGTATCTTGGGACCATTTGATTGGAAAAAATTTTTCCAGCCCTTTTCTCTGAGATAGTGTCTCCGTTTGTTATTGAGGTGTGTTTTGTGTATTCAGCAAAATGATGGGTCCTATTTACATATTCACTCTGTTAGTCTATGTCTTTTTATTGGGGAATTGAGTCCATTTATGTTAAGAGATATTAAGTAATAGTGATTCTTGCTTCCTATTATTTTTGTTGTTGGAGGTTAAATTATGTCTTTGTGGTTATCTTCTTTTAGATTAGTTGAAAGAAGATGACTTTCTTCCTCTTTCTAGGGTGTAGTTTCTCTCCTTGTGTTGGAATTTTCCATCTTTTATCCTTTGTAAGGCTGGATATGTGTAAAGATACTGTGTAAATTTGGTTTTGTAATGGAGTAGCCTGGTTTCTGCATCTATGTTAACTGAGAGTTTTGCTAGGATAGTAGTGTTGGGTGGCATTTGTGTTCTCTTAGAGTCTGTGTAGCCTAGGATGTTCTGGCTTTTAGGGTCTCTGGTGGTAAGTCTGGTGTAATTCTGATAGGTCTGATTTTATATGTTACTTGGCCTTTTCCCCTGCTTCTCACTGCTTTTAATATTCTTTCTTTGTTTTACGCATTTGGTATTTTGATTATTATGTGGTGGCAGGAATTTCTTTTCTGGTCCAGTCAATTTGAGTTCTCTAGGCTTCTTGTATATTCATGGGCATCTCTTTCTTTAGATTAGGCAAGTTTTCTTCTGTAATTTTTTTGAAGATATTTACTGGCCTTGAAGTTGGGAATTTTTGCTCTCTTCTATACATATTATCCTTCAGTTTGGTCATCTCATTGTGTTCTGGATTTCCTTGATGTTTTGGGTTAGGAGTTTTTTGCATTTTGCATTTTTTGACTGTTGTGTTAATGTTTTGTATGGTATGTCCCACCCCTGAGATTCTCTCTTCTATCTCTTTATTTTCTTGGTGCTACTTGCATCTATGACTCCTGATCTCTTTTCTTGGTTTTCTATCTCCAGGGTTGTCTCCCTTTGTGATTTCTTTATTGTTTCTAATTCCATTTTTAGATCCTAGATGGTTTTGTTCAATTCCTTCACCTTTTTGCTTGTGTTTTCCTTTAATTCCTTAAGGGATTTTTGTGTTTCCTCTTTAAGGGCTTCTACCTGTTTTCCTATGTTCTCCTGTATTTCTCTAAGGGAACCTTTTCTGTCCTACTTAAAGTGCTCTATCATCATCATCATGAGGTGTGATTTTAAATTCTAATCTTGTTTTTCAGGTGTATTGAGGTATCAGGGACTTGCTGTAGTGGGAGAACTGGGTTCTGATGATGCCAAGTATCCTTGGTTTCTGTTGCTTAGGTTCTTGTCCTTGCCTGTCACCATCTGTGTATCTGTTGTGTTAGTTGGGCTCGCTGTCTCAGACTGGAGACTGTTCCTCCTGTGAGCCTGTGAGCCTGTGAGCCTTTGAACTTAGGAGTGACTGTGCTCCTGGGAGAATAGCTCTCTCTACGTGGGATTTGGGTCTGAAGAGTTATGCCACTTGATTAACTCCAGCCTGCAGATGGAGACTTGAAGGATCCTGCCTCAGTTGCTCGTTGTTTCCTGAGCCCCATGGTCTCATGGAAGGTCCCTCTTTGGCCAGTTATTGAAGTAGTAGTGTTTATCTCACCTTTGAACTTAAAAAATACTACACTCCTGGGAGTCCAGCTCTCTCCAGGTAGAATATAGTTACCTTTCTTAATCTTAGAATTGTTACATTAATGGTTAGATCTCTTATGCTATTATAGGTATCTATTTTACTTTTACATCTTAATCTGTCCAAACTTGTTCTCTTTGCATCCTCAGGATCAGCCACATCCCCACATAGGCATTTATGGGCTCAAATCCATCTCTCTGTATTTTTTCCCTTCCACTTGCAACTGTGGAATCCCACCCATGTATCATCATTTAGTTAAATGGCTAGGTTCTTTAATCCTTTGTCCAAACAGGCTATTGCCTCCAGACTTTACCTTTATCAAGTGTTAAACAACTCTTTAAAGCACTACCAAGTTTCTTGTTTTCTCTCTTAATTAGACCATGAACTAGAGGGCAGAGGTAAATGATTAGCCTTCAGATATGATATTTTAGTTTGTATACTTAAATACCATCAAATTGACTTATTAAAATTTATTTCCAGCCAATTATAAATGTGCAGAAGGATAAAATAAACTGTCTTAGTTCAGGTTTTATGGTAGTGAACAGACACCATGAACAAGGGAATTCTTATAACAGACAACATTTAATTGGGGCTGGTTTATAGGTTCAGAGTTTCAGTCCATTATCATCAAGGTGGAAGCATAGTCGCAACCAGGTAGGCATGGTGCAGGAGGATCTGAGAATTCTACCATCTTTATCTGAATAAAGCCAGGAGCAGAGCGGGCATCCTCAACTACTAAGAGGAGGGGCTCCAACCCATCCCCTCACTGGCATACTTCCTCCAACAATGTCTCCCCTTCTAATAGTGTTACTCCCTGGAATGAGCATGAACAAACCTTCACATTCCACTCTCTAGCCCCATAGCTTTGTTCAAACATGAGTCTATGGGAATCCATACCTGAACATAGCATAATGCAAAGTATATTTAGTCCCACTTCAAAAGTCCCCATAATGTCTTGCAGTCTCAATAGTGTTAAAATTCCAAATTTCAAAGTCTCTTCTGAAATTCATCCAATCACTTAACTGTAATTCCCAAAGCAATACAGGAAATCAGCTGGGCAAACTCCTTACTCTGTATCTCCATGGCTGATGTCAAAGCAGTCTTCAGATCTCTAACTTCTTTATCATCTGTTTTGACTGCAGCAAACTGCTTTCTACTCGGTTGGTTCCACCCTATTTGCAGCTTTCCTCAGCACATATCCCCTGGCTCAACACCTTTAATATCTTGGAGTCTCCAAGTCAACTTCAATGTTATAGCTTCTTCTTTCAATGTCTAGGATCCACACATGGTCTTCTGGGCTCCTGGAAACTGCTTGTGTCACTTCTTCAGCTCTGCCCTCTATAGCTTAGGTTGATTCTTGATCCATTCCATTGCCACCACTGTGCTTGGTGGTCATCATGTGGTACTGGCATCTCCAACATACTGGGGTCTTCTGCTGCAACTAGGCTTTACCAATAGCCTCTCTTAGGCTATTGAATACATGGTGCCAAGCCTCAATATTTTTCATGACCTCCTCAGTCCTGGGCTGTGAACTGCAACTGGGGCTGCACCTTAACCAATGGCCTTCCATGGCCTCTCACAGTGACAAGCCTCAGCTGTTCTTTATATTGCCTTCATGCCTTCAAAACAAGTACCACTTGGGTGACCCATATACATTACCAAGTACAGCTGTAGCATGAGGTACAACCTTGTCTATCTCTGGAACACAGTTTCTTTGTAGTCTCAGAAAATACTCCCCAGAAGATTTCACCTCAGTGACGCTGGTCTCTACTTAATCACCACTATTATCTTAGCTCCAGCTAACCAGCTTCAATTGTCCCAGTCGTCCCTTTTATTCTGGACTCTACATCCAGAGCCATATGGCCAAAGGTGCTGAGTCCTTCTGCTTACTGGGGCAGGAGCATGGCATTCCTAATTCTATTCCATTATCTCTTCCTGTTTTCCAACTCCTTCACTGCCTAAGCTTGGCTGTCTGGAATCTTGTTCTGTAAATTGACCTAGAACTCAGAGATCTTCATACCTGTATCCTGGGGTTAAAGGTGTGTACTACCCTGCCTGGATCTAAATTTAGCAGGTAGGATCTTGCCCAAAAGTCCTATTCCCTTAATTTGTTATCTCCTTGAACATAGGATTCAGCTCTATTTCACTTTCTAATATCCCATTAATACTCAAACTTTATATTTTGTATTTTTCCTTTCTAAGCTGGCTACACTTGTTTAAAATGCTCCTCATGAGACTTAACCAGAGAACAAAGTCTATGAAGAGCATTTCTTGGACTTCCTTTGTCAATGCAATTAAGGCAAATAATCTGAGTGTCTTCACCTTAGCCTCAGGCAAAAAGTGGCCACATTCATTAATACCACAAAACAGTCTCTATACCATGTACTGAAATTCTTCTCCTCTGAAACTTCTTGGGTCAGGTCAGCACAATTCAAATTACTTTCAGCAACAAAGTTGTTCATATTCCTTCTAGGATAGCCCATTAAGCCCTATTTAAAGCATTCCACTGCTTTCCAAATCCAAAATCCCCAAATCCATATTCTTCCAAACAAAAGCATGGTCAGGCCTATCACAACAAAACCCCAGTCCCTGGCTCCAACTTCTATCTTAATTAAGGTTTTACAGCTGTGAACAGAGCCCATAATGAAGCACATCTTATAGAAGACAGCATTTATTTGGTGCTGGCTTACAGGTGCAGGAGTTCACCACTATCATCAAGGTAGGAGCCTGGCAGCATCCAGCCAGGCACGGTGCAGGAGGAGCTAAGAGTTCTACATCTTTGTCTGAAGGAAGCATGAGCAGACTTGGCTAGGAAGAAGGTCTCCAAGTCAACCCCCATAGTGACACACTTCCTCCAATATGGCCACAGCTCTAATAGTACCACTGCCTGGGCCGAGATGGGCAAACCATCACATATGCTAAAATATATTTTTCGGAAAACATACAAAGAAGGAATAGATATGTCTCCACTTTATCCAGATAGATGATTACACATTTACCCTTTTCCTTGACCTACTTTCTCTCTCTGCTGCCCAAAGCTTACAGTCTAGTATTTGGAGATCCAGTATCAAGTATCAATATCCTTTGGTACCCTGACACTCTCTGGCAGGTGGTTTTTAAACAGAACATCCACCGGACACTGTGCTGGGTCCCTACTGACCACCATAGTCCAATGCTCAGTTCTTGACACTTAGGACACCCCATGTCTCTTAGAAAACTCAGATTATGTCTTGTCCCACCTCTTTATTTCCCTTAGCTCCAGTAAGGGCTCCAGTAAGGACTACTGTTACCTAAAGTAGCATTCTTCACTTCTTTCTGTGTGTAATGGATGGCTGTCTGTTAATTGTTGGTTAAGAGCTCTGTTCTCCTTACCTTACTACACATTATGTGACTGGCTCCTTGGAGACAGTGAAAAGTTTAAGGAGAAAACTGGAAGGGTACAATGCAGAGAATGCCATGCAGAAATGAGCTGAAGAGGTAGAAGATGAAAGGACTGGTATTAAATCAGGAGATAGGGATAATGTCTTCCACATTCTAGACCGAGTGAAAACACATGTGTGATTGAATCAGTTCTCTTCCTTGTAACCTACCAGGAACTTGGGCTTGTCTTTACTGTGTACATTTTAAGGTATAAATAGGGGGTTATTAATTACTTAATTAACTAATGATCAAACTCCCTGTCACAAATATCTCTACGTGAAGCCCTTGATCCTGCCAAGGATGGACCGCCCCCAGTTAAGGAAAATGTCAGAGGAGGTGGGAAGAGGGATGACTGGGGAGGAGGAAACCCTCATAGAAGAATGGGGGTGATGGGATAGGGGGCTTATGGCCAGGCAATGGGGAAAGAGAATAACATTTGAAATGTAAATTTAAAAAAACCAATAAAAAACCCCAAAACAAAAACCAAATATATCTACATGTGTTCTACAATATCTAAGGATTTAGACATTACAGGTGATGGCTGAGAGTTTGTCTTTCTCTTGTCTCTTCCTTTCCAGGGCCATTTCTGAAGGAATACCCATTTTTCTTAAGATTATTGTGAGCCTGGACACTCACTAATGTCCCTATTACAAGCAAGTGCAAAGTTCAAGGTTTAGTTGGAAGATGGGAACTTTCACTTCAGTCTTTCTGGTGAAGTGGACAACTTTCCACCATACAGACAGGGAGGTGGAGAGAAAGATCCATCACCTATGACTCAGGTATGATCATCCTTGCTTCCAGTTTAGGGAGTATAAAATGAGCTAATCTATGTCAATCACAGTTCCTGCCCACAGGAACAGGGCCCCATACCATAGCACAACTGACACCATGATGGGAATACTTCTCGGGCCATCAAACTCAGCACTTAGACAGAACCTCCTGCCAAAACTAAAACAAAGGCCTAATCTTCCAAGTCCATCCAGTTTTGGAAAGCCTTGCTTTTTAGCTTCTGTTCTGCTTTTTATCTATTTTTGTTAACTGAAATTGTCAACTTAGAACATCATTTTTGTGCTTAATCCCTCACTGAAAGAAAAGCTCAGTGCTACCCTGGGGTCCTCAGCACCTAGTGTATCTGGCAGACAGAATAAAGTCTTTTCTATTCGCTTAAACTCACGTGCGTATAGTCTTCCCTGTTGACCACCCCCATAACACCCACAACTTCATGATGAAGGCTACTCTCAGATTGCTACCTCCTCTGAGTGAGGTGCACTCTCTGTTCTATTTGTGAACTGAAAGGGCCTGGCTATGGAAGGGATATCACAGCAATGTCTAACAACAGAAAGATGCTGACTCCTGGTAAGGCATTACAATATTTATTGCTGTTTCTCTTTTGCTTTATAAAGCAATGCGATTTAACCAAAGCAGGATGTGATTTAGGACTTGAAGAGGAACAGAAAATCAATACTCAGCTCTAAGTGACAGGAAATTGTCATTGCTGAAGCCTTTGGTCACAGCAGCTGAGGCACAACTACGTGGGGATTAGGGAAGAAAGCTTGTGGACTAGCAAGGCTTCCAGTGACATCATTAAGACACAGAGTTAGAGTCTGTGTCAAAAGGGGCACCAGGACCTGGATTGTGCCTCTGTCCTAGCTGGAGGACCTGGTAACACTCAGAACCACATCCTTGCCCCCTTTCTGTCACTGAGACTTTGTGTCCAGTGTCTCCCTGTGCTGCTCCACTAGTGTCCCGATCCACTCCGAGGTTTTCTGCTTGGCTTCCTCCCAGCTGACAAGTGGCTCATAGCCCAGATCTCTCTGAGCTTTCTTGTAGGAGAAAGTGAACTTGCTATTTGACAGTGTGACCAAGTGGCAGTTAAAGGGTGGCCTATAGTTGTAGATTGGACGCAGCAGGAAGCTCACAGTTTCCAGCAGGAAGGCAAGCCAGTAGAGCAGGGGCAGAGGAAGGCTCCAGCTGGAATCAAGGCGGAGGCCCCATTCCTTGCTCAGGGTGCAATTTAAATCATCATAGCTTTGGTGAGGGGTGTCATCTGAGATGTAGTAGAACTGTCCTTGGACATTTTGTGACTTCTTGGGGTCTCGAAGGCCCCTGGCAGCCAGAATGTGTGCCCAGGCCACATTTTCCACATACACTGGATTGACTATGGAGAATTTGCCAGTAACATTCAGAATACCCTTATTTTTGAGGGCCATAATTATTATTCTAGAAAGGAATTGACCTCTCTCCCCATAAATGTACATGGGCCTTAAGGCACAAGTATGCAGTGTGCCACCATTTTTCAGGATGCTCCCATTGGCTGCCAGCACTGCCTTCTCGGCCATCCTTTTGCTGTATGGGTATGGATTTGACCATGTGCTTTCATGATGCTCTTCCTCACGGCCATTTAGGATGATCTTCTTGTAGGAGTTGGGCCCTGCAACGTCAACTGTGCTGCAGTAGATGAAGGCTGGCACACTGGCTTGGACACAGGCCTCCAATAGGTTCTGGGTACCTAATAACAGACAACACATTGTCAGTGTTAGTGTTGGGAAATAAGACCAAAAAGTCTCCTTCCTGTTATTTCTACTCTATTTCCAGCTCTCTGATACACTCTACTTTTTTCTTCTTGTGAAGCAGCACACCTATGCCATAGGCACATGATCAATGAAATGTAAATAAACAAATATAAAGAATCAAATAAGTGACACGCACTGTCTGGTAGCCGAGGCTTTACAGATCTTCCTATCTTTCTGTCTAAACCTTTAATTCTGGAGAAGAAGAAAAGCTTTCTTTTGTGTAATTTGGGAATATAGCTTTAAGAATGAGATTTGTCATTCACATTACTTTCTATTGGGCCTGCAAGAAAGCTGAAAACAATACGTGCCTACTGCTGGTCACTCCTGGAGTGGAAGGACACTGTAGACATAGTGCAGACCTGCAGATCTCGGAGGAAGGCAGTAATGTCCCAGGCAAGGAGTTATTCCACTATCACCCACTCATTTATTGACATTAAAAGTCACTCAGTAATTCGATTCCTGGAGAAATGGCTTCATGTTCTTAAGTTTAATATATTTGCCAATGAAATTTGGGTTTTGTTTGCTGGTGAGGGCTGATAGCTATCCCCGTGACACACTTTCTCAGTGTGACAATGCTCTAGTGATAACGCCCTATGCACCATCCTCATCACTTCAGTCTCCTGTGCTGGGATATGCAGCGGGCGACCATTACAGTGGAGAGGCAGGCTAAGAACACCAGGGTCCTTAGCCATCTTTCTGCAGTAATATGTGTGTCAGGGCTGTGGTTTAGAAAGCAGAAGGGACATTTAAAAGGTGTTCCAGGAAATTCTAAATGATTTTTCCTTTTGCCAAATTTGGAGTGACCAAATTGAAAGTCACACATAAGGAACACATGTGGGTTTTCTTGTGGTGTCTTTGACCACTCTGCCTCTTACATTCCCTCTTCTCTCTCTTCAGCCTGAGTCTCTGACCTGTCCCTCATGTTTGACTGTGGATCTCTGCATCTGTTTCCATCAGGTCCTGGATAAAGCCTCTCTGGTGTCAATTGGGCTAGACATTAATCTATGAGTTTAGCAAAATATCATTAGACATAATTTCACTCATATATATTTGCCTGTTGCAGGTGGTTTTATTATAGGTTCCTGGGACATCTGTTGTCTGGTTTCTAGTCTGCCAGGTAGTTTCAGGGTTGGCTTTCACTGATGGCAAGAGTCTCAAGCTGAAAACCCATAGAATAAACAAACCTTGATTCATAGGAGCTCACTGTTACTGAACCAACTATCAGGTAGCCTGCATTCTTCTTCCCTAGGCCCTCTATATGTTTTCATTTTGGAGCTTGGTGTTTTGGTGGGACTCCTATGAGAGAGAACAGGGGCTGTCTCTGATGCTTCTGCCTGATTTTGTGACCATTTTCGTCCACCTGTGTTGCTTCATCCAGTCATAATGTGAGGGTCTCTGTCTAGTCTTAATTCAACTTGATATGTCATGTTCGATTGATATCCCTGAGAGGCCTGCCCTTTTCTAAAAGGTAACATGGGATGAGTGGATGGGAAAGGAGGAGGTGAGGAGGCTGATGAAGGAAGTAGGGTGGTTGAAAGATGGAGAGGATGCTGCAGTTGGGGTCTAATGCATGAGAGAATAAATTAACCAAAAAATAGAACTTTTATGGAGGAGGGTGTAGTGATGATAAAGAGATTGGTCCTTGGTGGTGCAATTGAAGATATTACAGAAATCTCATGTGAATTCACCTGTTTTGTCCTAACTTATATTATGAAGCCATACTGCAGAAAAAGAAACAGGGCAGGAGAAAATCCTTACCTCCTCCAGAGGAGGGCCACTGTGGGCTGAGAACTTATGTTAATGACTCCTAAGAAAAGAGTGTGGGGGGACAAATGCTGGGTTATTCTTCCAGCCTGCTTCTGTGAAACAGCTTTGCTCTGGTCTATACCAGGGACAACTTGCCTCATGGGTGCAGGGTGGCTCTCACAGAACTATGCTAAAACACACTGGACTGTCTCATGCCTGGATCTGTCCTGGAAGCTGGCCCTGGCTAGGTGGACATGGAGGGCTGGGTCTTGGAATGCAGCTGCACTGGGATGAAGGAGAACAGGACTGAGAGCTTGACTCTAAAGCTTCATTCTCTTCCTGCATCTGGAGTCTTAATCATGTTCTTCCCCCACCACCCGCAGTCTGTTTTTCTCACTGGAGACTGGGGACAAGAGGGATGGCAAAGTGCTTCAGAGTTTAGCTCTCACGTAGCTTTTCACAACCACCTGTAACACCAGTACCAGCGATCTGATGCCATTTTCTTTCCACATCAGCACTCATCATACCAATCATACATAGCAGTGATGCAGAGACAAAAGAAAATAAAATCTTAAGGAAATAAAGGGACTGTGAGCAGTGCTATCAGAGATGTGTATGAGCACAGCATTTTCCAATTAGGAGTCCCCCACTACCTGTTCTTCTCTTCTCATTTTCCTACATGCTCCATGTTGTCCTCAGGTACTGTACCTTTCAGATTGACATCTAGGATGGTCTGCCTGGGTATGACACGTGAGAAATCCATGACAGAAGCCGTGTGGATGACAACAGAGATGCCCTGGCACGCTCTCCTCAGGTACTGGGCATCCAGAATATCTCCTTCTAACATTGTCACCTTGGCCTTTGTCTGCAGCTCTGTGGACACAAAGAAGATCCTTGGGAAGATTTCTGCATGGGATTGAAATTTCCTAAACAGGTTTCAGTTACCTAGACCTTCAAGGGCAGCTATGGGGAGAAGACAATTGGGGAGGTGGCCTTTCTCCTGAAGGGAGCTCAAGAACCAGAATACAGCATCTGTAGGGCAGGAGGAAGCATCATCTATTTCCACCCCATCCCTTTGTAGAAAATGCATCTGAGCAGTAAGATGCCATTATGGGAAATTCCTGTATTCATTAAAGTAACCAGAGAGGAGGTGGCACTCAAATGTAAGGAGGGAGGCTAGGATTCAGTTGATAGGGAATGAGGAAATCCTGTGTGGATTTGAAGGATAAACAATTGCTGGAGTTCTGAGTCTGGAGGCAGTGACACCAATCTTTGGTATACAGTACACAGGTGTGAAGACAGGAGAGAAATATGTACCACAACAGGATAACTGGATTATGTCCTCCAGAGTTCCAGTGAG
The DNA here is from genome assembly GCF_011064425.1 of Rattus rattus. Taxonomy (NCBI): domain Eukaryota; kingdom Metazoa; phylum Chordata; class Mammalia; order Rodentia; family Muridae; genus Rattus; species Rattus rattus. The sequence continues at coordinate 58,641,384 of NC_046156.1, forward strand.
ATGGATTCAGAAGAGTGAGACACAAAGCTATTTCAGCCCTGACCTTGATAGGTCTTGATATTCTGGGTCTGGGCTGACAACAAATGAAGAGCTATCTGAATTACAGAGATGGGAACGGAGCCTCTGAGAGAACTGTCAGTCAGCATACAGCAGTTGTCAGAAGCATTTATCAATGCTGAATACAAGTCAGCCCATAAGAGACCTCGGCTGCAGACAGGAAGCCAGGGCCGTGGATGCATCAGTATCTTTAGCTTCTATGGAATCCACAGGGGGACCCTGTTAATTACGTAGTCAGGTAAATTCCTCACAAAGGAGTATGTGACATAGGCAATCTACACCAGTCCCTGACACTGTCCTTAGCTGAGGCTCTTTTCCTATGGTCCCTGCAGGGATATCTTGAGGGTGTGAAGACAATGCAGCTAAGAATCTGCACTGTCATTCCAGAGCTTGCTCTTGCCCTAGGAGCAGCAATTTCAGTCAAGAAGAACGCAAGGCTCCAGACAAGTCTTCTGTCATTTCCTTTGTGGAGATAAAGGATAGAGGGGAATGACGTTGGAGAAAGGAGGTAAGGAGTCCATGGCCCTCACCTGACCCTGCTCATTATACTGTTTCGTACATGCTCTGTGTGATTCAGTCTTTCACTCTCTGCCTTCTCTGTCTCTCTTTTACTCACTGATTTGACTTTTTATTTCAACTCCATGTTGGAGAATGATCACTGAGTGTCCTCTGCCAAAACATACAAGGAAAGGAACAAACAACCAGACCAAGTAGAAAAGGCAGGGACCCTCTGTGGAGGCCCCCAACCCAGCATCCTTGCAGTAGACCAATATATACTAATTTCACCTTACAGGAAGTACACAACTGTGAGATTGCCACTTGGGAAGAAAGACAGAGGTTGTCCTTGTGGCCACTATCTCTAGATCAGACACAAGTCACACTCTAGACCTACAGCTATATGGTGTATTATATGCTGTGTGGTCATGAATCTTCCCGATGTGTTTGAGCATGGGAGAAGCCTTAAGTTCCAAGTGCTTCTCCATATTTCCTAGACAAGAAGCCCTCCCAATCCTCAGTGATCATTCCCAACAGTCACACAAACAGAGCCTCTGACTCACTTACTAGAGAATTCCTCCTTGGTTTCTGTTCTGAAGACTTTGTCCAGAGCCCTGACCTCCTGCAGTTCTTTCTCCTGCACCAACATCCGGATGATCCTCTGGCCCACAAACCCTCCTGCTCCTGTCACCAGGCAGCTCCATCCAGGCATAGTCAACCCAGGAAACAGATCACAGGCAGAGCAGTTGTGATGTATGGTGATCCTGCGGAGGGCTAGACAAAAAGATTCAGTGAAAACAGTTTTCCAGTAATTCCTTGAATTCCCTCTACCCAATTTTTGCTTGCACACTATGACCACACTGTCAGCAAGAGAAACTAAAATAAAGTGAAACAAAATAAAATCCAACCTGTTAAATTGTTCAAAATCAGATGAGAAAGTCTGGATGCTGGTCTCCTCAGCCCTCAGATCAGCACTAGAGTTTTAATCCCTGGCCTTCTGACTCACCATATCTTGATTCACACTTGTATTGTGGTCATTATTCTTCTCTGTGGTCCCTCCTTCCCAATGGTTGATAAACATTTTGTCCTTCATTCTTGACACAGGAAGAAATGTCAGCTTCAAGGCTCCCTTGTGATAAAGACTATTTTGTTTGGACATGTGCACTTCTTACAGCATTATTGTTAATGTAAAATGGAGCAACAGATATAAAATACTAAAGAATTAGAAAAATGGGAGTGGTAGTAGAGTGCATGCTTTTAATCCCAGCACTCTAAAGGCAGAGCCAGGTGAGTTCATGGCCATCCTGGTGTACATAGTGAGTTCCTGGATAGCTAGGGCTATATAGTGAGACCTTGTCTTTAAAAGCAAACCAAACCAAAACAAAACAAAAAAGAATTAGAAGAACTTTAGTAGATTCAATCTAAGAATAATTATATGAAATTATTTACCAGAATTTGAATTTATTGTATTAATATCCACATTGCAATCCAGTAAGCATTTACTGAGATTTAAAAAAAGTGATCTCTTTATTATTCAAAATATTTTTATGAAAATAGTTTTTAATTTATATGCTAAAATTGACTTTAATATACTTTACTAAGAAATGAAGTCATACTAGTAGTTATAAATTTACAGCCTTTATTAGAATGTACATGTGCAGGCCTGCTTTCCTGGAGACCCTACTTAACACCTTGAGACCCATCCCATGTGAGAGATGCAGCCTCGATGCTGAGTGACACCCTGCTATGCTTATACACAGGAACTTAGCATAACTGTCTCCTGAGAGGCTTCATCTAACAGGGGTTGGAAACAGATGCAGAGACCCACAGCCAAACATCGGGAGGTGCAAAGTGGAAAACTTTAGGAGGTGCTATTTGGAAAAGTTGAGGAAGGTTGGAGTGATCCAGGTAGTCAAGGATACTATAAGATGTCAAGAGTCAACTATCCTGGGCCCATAGGGGTCACAGAGACTGAACCAACAACCAAAAACATGCAGAGCCTGGTTCTAAGCCCCCTACTCATTTGTAGCAGCTGTGTAGCTTAGTCTTCATGTGAGTTTCCTAAGAAGTGGAGCAAGGGCTGTCTCTGACTCCCTTTCCTACCATTGGATCTCATTCTTCTACCTGGACTGACTGGCTGGGTCTCAGTGGAGAAGAGGCATTTACTCCTGCTGGGGCTAGATGTTCCAGGGTTGGGTGGTACCCAAGTTGGTGTAAGGTTTCTCCTTCTCTGAGGGGAAGGGAGTAGGTAATTGGGGTAAGAATTTGCAAGGCCAAGACTGGGCATGAATTAGGGAGGGGTCTGTCATTAGGATGTAATGTGAATAAAAAATATGAAGAGACTCATCCAGGGGTAAGCGTCCTGAACCCCTTCCCCTTCCAAGGTGGAATGTTAACTGACTTGATCAAAGTAGGTTTGGTGGAGGCAACCTAGCTGGTTTGACTTCATGTATGCAAATGTCCTGTAATATTCAGAGGACATATGGCCTGATCCTTACTGACCTGGGACTCTTAGAATCTTTCTGTGATCTCTTCCACAGTGTTCTTTGAGACATGGGAAGATGGCCTCTGCATCAACTCTGTTCCTTCCCTGTTAAGAGTTCCTGTCCTTAACTTCCATTGACAATGAACAGGGATGTGGAAGTACAAGCCAAATGAACCCTTTCCTCCCCAACTTGCCTTTGTTCATGGTGTTTCACAGCAGCACTAGGAACCCTAAGGCAGTATGTGGTATAGGTGTCCCTCTTACAGCTGAGGACTCCCAGAGTCTTATTTTCTTCACTTTGGCCAGTTGTGAATTTCTGTTTTGTTGTCCACTGCACAAAGAACCTTCTCCAGTGAGGACTGAGGGTTGTACTCATCCATGGGTATGGAGAAAGCGTGCATTTCCCCCTGTGGAGTCATCCTTATATCCAGCCCAATGTTGTTGATTACTCCCATAACATTTGTGGTCGTATTGCATCCATGGGCATCTTTTTCTAGGCTGGTTGTTCTTGTAGTTCACAGGATCCACAGCTGTATAAGAATGTTGATGCTTCCTTTTTTCCCTGTGGCCTTGGCACCTTTGGGTATTATGAAATCTAGTCAGCAGGAAGAAAGCTTCTTGGATAGCAGCACCTTAATTTTTCCACTTCCTGTGACCACATGGTGTCTTCAGCAATAATATCTTACCATAAGTTTCAACAGGCAACCAAGAGCAATGACAGTAGCTTGTGTAATATTGAGGGCCCCTGGTATGCCCTTGACCAACAACTCAACGGGGCATTTTATTTTGCAATCTGTGGTTCTTGAGAGGAGCAGCATTACCCTGAGTAATGTGACAAATTCACACACACACACACACACACACACACACACACACACACACACACACACACACAGATGTTGAATGTAATTGCTCGCCAAATACATATCTCTATACCCATGGATGAGTGCAGCCCTCAGTCCTTATCAGCGAAGGTTCTTTGTGCAGTGGACAACAAAACAGAAATTCACAACTGGTCAAAGTGAAGTAAGTAAGAAACTGTGGAGACCTCAGCTGTAAGTGGACCATATACATCACACACTGTTTTAGGGTTTTTATCACTTCAATGAAACAACATGACTAAAACTAATATATATATATCTATATATCCATATATACATACATATAAATTTACATAAAATAAGAATTTATACATAGAAATTATATATATTATATATAATATATAATACATTATACATATATATATTATATATCAGTAAAAAAGCACTTTTCGGCATCCACAATGGTGTCTAGGTTTAGTGTCTGCATATAGGACAGATCCCCAGGTGGGATAGCCTCTGAATGGCCTTCCCTTCAGTCTCTGCTCTACACTTTGTTTCTATTTTCTCCCTTGAGTATTTTGTTCCCCCTTCTAAGAAGGAATGAAGCACGCACACTTTCGACTATCTCCTCCTTCAGCTTCATTTGGTCTATGTATTCTGTTAAGCTGGTATGAACATAGTGGAGCACAAGGTTTTGTTATATGTTGGAGCATATTTTGGCTATATGCCCAGGGGTGGCATAGCTGGGTCCTCAGATAGTAGTATGTCCAATTTTCTAAGAAATCTACAGACTGATTTCCACAGTGCTTGCACCAACTTGCAATCCCAACAAGAATGGAGTAGTGTTCCTCTTTCTCCACATCCTCTCCAACATGTACTGTCGGTTGAGTTTTTGATATTAGCCATTTTGACTTTTATGAGGGAAATCACAGAGTTCTTTTGATTTGCATTTCTCTGATGACTAAGGGTAGAGAGCTGCGACGTGCCGCGCCTCAAAGATGGCGCTGGTTTCTGCCTTCCACTGTCCCAACGGTGAGCGCTCCTTGCAGTAAACAAGTCCTTATTTCGCTATGTCTGCCTGGCCCGCTAGCTTCTGCATAGTGACAGCCTATCTACATGACCCACATGGCTTGCTAGGACTGGCCAGTGCTAGCTATTTAAGTGTGGTGCAGGGCGTCCCCTGGGAGGAGAAGAGAGAGAGAGGTCAGAAGATTGAATCAAGGTTCCTGAATAAAACTGCTTGAAGAAGATCTCCTGTGGTTGTGTCTTCCTTGCTGGTCGAGGTTGGGCACGGCAAGTGGTGGCCCATACGGGGAATCCTCGAATCCACGGTAAAGGGACTCAACTCTCTCCGAGATCAGAACTTCTTGCAGTCAGGGCAGTGCTGGAAAGCTCCCAAGGTAAGGTGGGACAATAAGGACCGCGGGAAATAAGCAGCTATAAAGTCTCAGGGTAGTGAGCAAGTAAAGTTCGCAGTAGGAGCGAACCGAAAGTAAAGTTCGAGGTAACAGCAAACCAAAAGGAGACAATAAAGTTCCCAGGTTTTGGGACGAGGGTTAAGTTCTCGGATTGAGACAATCAGGTTCCCAGGTTTTGGAACAAGTTGCAAAGCTCTCGGATTGAGACTATAATGTTCCCGGTTTTGGGACAAGTTAAGAGGAACGTAGCTTACACCCAGAAATCTGGAGAGTTTTTTGCATTACTACAGCCATTGTTACTGTTAATAGCAGATTCTGCCACCGCAGCCATTGCTGCGGCCATGTCCCATACCTCTGTAGTACAGACTGCAGCAGCTGTAAGTAATCTATCCACAGGTGTTGCAGAAGCTTTAGATGTTCAGGGTAATATTAATAGTTAAAAGCAGGAATTTTGCTGCTGTATCAAAGGGTCGATTTGCTCCAGGAACAAGCGGATATTATGATGGGTGTGACTTTGAGTTTTATGGTTATATTATTACTCTGGGAGAGAGTACAAGATACAAGCTTTTCCGGTTTCAGACTAAGGAACACAGTATTTTGGGAGAATGATTTTGTCTTTGTGCTTTTAAAAGGTGTGATTAGGCTCTGGAAACCTCACCGAGTAATACTGATCAGATTTGATAGAGGTAGACCACCTGAGAAATTTATTCAGGAGCAGTGAACTGAAAGCAAAGTTCACGGTAACAGCGAACAGAAAGTAAGTTCACGGTAGCAGTGAACCAAAAGTAGCAAGACACGCGGTGAATTTAGCTGTAGCAGCATAGAAAGTTTTTGTCATGGGGACCTCACAGTCTCGTCCAATTTTTCTGGCTCTTCAAGAGCTGTTTGAGCAAAAGAAACTAAAAATAAAAAGAAGCACCATAGAGAGATTTTTGAGTGAATGCGAAGCCATTGCACCCTGGTTCGCAGCCTCTGGTAATCTCACGGTGGCGAGCTGGGACAAGTTAGGGAAAGACCTTGATTTTGCCCGGGAACATGGGATTCTAAGACCTGGGGTCCGTCCAGTATGGCGCTTAGTGCATAGCTGCCTTGAGGATCAGAAATGTTGTCAGGCAGCTATAGAGAAGGGGCAAGCTGCCCTAGAAATGCTTCAAGAGGAGAGGTCAGAAAAGCAGGGAAGTGCAAAGGAGACAGACTCAGAAAAGACAGATACAGAGGAGGAAACAGACGAAACAGATTCAGAAGAAGAGTTACAAGAGTTGGTAGATCAAATGCGGAAACAGTCTCTAAGGAATAGACAGAAGAAGAAAAGGAAAAAGCCTAAAATGGTGGAGGAACCTCCTGGGCGGTTCCCCTCGGCTCCTCCTCCCTGCAATGTTGTAGAGGGAGGAAGTAGAGTTTCGGGTAGTACATTCTGCCCAGAAGTGTGGAAGGCAGTCCGCACAGAGCTACATCTGGCCTATCCTGTTTATGTGGATGCTAATCAACAAAGGTATCATGAGCCTTTAGACTTTAAGGGATCAAATCCCTGGTGGAATCAGTCAGGACATATGGTATCACTGCCTCTTTACTATTGCTCAGATAGAGGCTCTGCACAGATTTTGCATGATCCTAATGATTGGACCACCCTGGCGTGAGCGTGCCTCAGTCCAGGGCAGTATCTAGATTGGAGAGCTTTTCTAATTGAATATGCCAATGAACAGGCTGCTGCCAATTTTCGGTGTTCCCGAGACCCATGCCGATACGTCATGACCTTTAAGCCCACTCCTCTAATTTGTCTAAACAGTTGTCAAGTTATTTTTTAGGTAATTAGACTAGAGAATTCGATTTCTTAATGGATCAGCTATGTGTAGCCATCGTGACCGTGAACTCCACATGTGCAGATGCTAGACTGGCTACGGGATTGTCATCTTGGATTGCTGCTGCTATGAATCATCTTAGAGAGTGGGTGGGTATGGGAGCCCTAGCTGGATTCTTGCTGCTGGTCTCCCTAGTGAGCCTGTGGTGTCTCTGTAGAATGAGGTTTGTTCAGAGGCGGCACGCGGCTATGGTGGTACAGACATTTACAGCCATTGAAGCAGGACAGTCCCCTCAAGCCTGGCTTATGGTCATTTAGAAGACCTAGTTGCACTACGCCCCTGAGTATATGTGGTGACCTTGCCCAGCGGACGGGCACGCTTCCCTTCTACCTAAGGCCACGGAACCTTGTGGGCAGCGGGTGTCCCTGACGGGTTTAATGAAGGGATGATCCTAAGACAGGGGTGTCGCCACGCTCAGCGGTGCCTTTGCCTGCTTGATTAATTAAACAAAAAGGGGGAACTGTAGAGAGCTGCGACGTGCCGCGCCTCAAAGATGGCGCTGGTTTCCGCCTTCCACCCTCCCAACGGTGAGTGCTCCTTGCAGTAAACAAGTCCTTATTTCGCTATGTCTGCCTGGCCCGCTAGCTTCTGCATAGTGACAGCCTATCTACATGACCCACATGGCTTGCTAGGACTGGCCAGTGCTAGCTATTTAAGTGTGGTGCAGGGCATTCCCTGGGAGGAGAAGAGAGAGAGGTCAGAAGATTGAATCAAGGTTCCTGAATAAAACTGCTTGAAGAAGATCTCCTGTGGTCATGTCTTCCTTGCTGGTCGAGGTTAGGCGCGGCAACTAAGGATGACGAACATTTCTTTAGGTGCTTCTCAGCCATTTGGTATTCTTCAGTTGAGAATTCTTTGTTTAGCTCTGTACCCCATTTTTAAACAGGGTTGTCTGTTTCTCTGGAGTCTAACTCCTTGAGTTCTTTGATATGATGGATATTCACCCTCTATGAATATAGGATGCAGGATTGGTAAAGATCTTTTCCCAAAATGTTGGCTGCCATTTTGTCCTAATGGCACAGTATCCTTTGCCTTAGAAAATTTGCAATTCTATGAGGTCCCATTTATTCATTTTTGATCTTAGAGCATAAGTCATTGGTGTTCTGTTAAGCAAAATTTTCTCTGTGCTCATGTATTTGAAGGTGCCAAGCCTCAATATTTTTGCATACCTCCTTAGTCCTGGGCTTTATATTGCAACTGGGGCTGCACCTTAACCAATGACCCTCCATGGCTTCTCACAGTGACAAGCCTCAGCTGTTCTTTATATTGCCTTCATGCCTTCAAAACCAGTACCACCTGGGTGAATTGTATGCATTACCAAGTATAGCTGTAGCACGAGGTACAACCTTGTCTATCTCTGGAACACAGTTTCTTTGTGATCTCAGAAAATACTCCCCAGAAGATTTCACCTCAGTGATGCTGGTCTCTAGTTAATCACAACTAATTTCTTAGTTCCAGCTAAGCAGCATCAATTGTCCCAGTCATCCCTTTTATTCTGGACTCTAAATCCAGAGCCATATGGCCAAAGGTGCTGAGTCCTTCTGCTTACTGGGGCAGGAGCATGGCATTCCTAATTCTATTCCATTATCTCTTCCTGTTTTCCAACTCCTTCACTGCCTAAGCTTGGCTGTCCGGAATCTTGTTCTGTAAATTGACCTAGAACTCAGAGATCTGCATACCTGTATCCTGGGGTTAAAGGTGTGTACCACCATGCCTGGATCTAAATTTAGCAGGTAGGATCTTGCCCAAAAGTCCTATTCCCTTAATTTGTTATCTCTTTGAACACAGGATTCAGTTCCATTTGACTTTCTAATATCCCATTAATACTCAAACTTTATATTTTATAGTTTTCCTTTCTAAGCTGGCTACACTTGTTTAAAATGCCCCTCATGAGACTTAACCAGAGAACAAAGTCTATGAAGAGCATTTATGGGACTTCCTTTGTCAATGCAATTAAGGCAAATAATCTGAGTGTCTTCACCTTAGCCTCAGGCAAAAAGTGGCCACATTCTTTAATAGACTACAACAGAAACAATGCCATGTACTAAAATTCCTCTTCTCTGAAACCTCTTGGGTCAGGTCAGCACAATTCAAATTACTCTTAGCAACAAAGTCTTTCATATTCCTTCTAGGATAGTCCAATTTAGCCCCAGGTAAAGCCTTCCACTGCTTTCCAAGTCCAAAGTCCCCAAATCCATATTCTTCCAAACAAAAGCATCGTCAGGCCTATCACAGCAAAACCCCAGTCCCTTGCCCCAACTTCTTTCTTAATTAAGGTTTTACGCCTGTGAACAGAGACTACAACCAAGGCAAGTCTTATAGAAGATAGCATTTAATTGGGGCTGGCTTACAGGTGCAGGAGTTCACCATTATCATCAACGGAGCCTGGCAGCATCCAGGCAGGCATGGTGCAGGAGGAGCTGAGAGTCCTATATGTTCATTTGAACGAAGCCAAGAGCAGAGTGGGCATCCTCAGTCAACTAGGGAGAGGGTCTCCAAGTTGACCCCCACAGTGACACAATCCTCCAACAAGGCCACAGCTTCTAATAGTACCACTCCCTGAGCTGAGATGGGCAAACCATCACATTTGCTAAGATACATTTTTGGGACAACATATCAAGAAGGAACAGATATATCCCCACTTTAATCCATTCTTTACTTCTATCTGTGTGGAATGGACAACTGTCTGTTAATTGTTGGTTAAGAGCTCTGTTCTCCTTACATTACAACACATTATCTGACTGGCTTCTTGGACACATTGAAAAGGTTAAGGAGAGAACTGGAAGGAAATAAAGGGCACAGTGTCAGAGAATGCCATGCAGAAATGAGCTGAAGAGGTAGAAGATGAAAGGACTGGTATTAAATCAGGAGATAGGGATAATGTCTTCCACATTCTAGACTGAGTGAAAACACATGTGTGATTGAATCAGTTCTCTTCCTTCTAAGCTTTGAGGAACTTAGGCTTGTCTTTATCATGTACACTCTAAAGTATAAATAGGTGGTTATTAATTAGTTAATTAACAAATGATCAAACTATCACAAATATCTCTATGTGAAGCCCTTGATCCTGCCAAGGCTGGAAACCCCAGTGCAGGGGAATGTCAGAGGGGGTGGGAAGTGGGTGGTTGGGGAGGGGGAACACACTCATAGAAGAAGGGGGTGATGGGATAGGGGGCTTATGGCCAGGAAATGGGGAAAGGGAATAACATTTGAAATGTAAATAAAAATAACCAGTAAAAAAAACCCAAAACAAACAAACAAATATAACTACATGTGTTCTAGAATCTTTAAGGACATTGACATTACAGGTTGTGGCTGAGAGTTTGTCCTTCTCTGTCTCTCTCTTTCTAGGCCTGTTTCTTCAGGAATACCCAGTTTCCTTAAGATTCTGGTGAGCCTGGACACTCACTGATGTCCCTTTTACAAGCAAGTGAAAGGTGCAAGGAGAATATGAGAAGTTTCACTTCAGTCTCTCTGGTGAAGTGGACAACTTTCCAACATCCAGACAGGGAGGTGGAGATGAAGATTCATCACCTATGATGCAGGAATGAGAGTCCTTGCTCCCTGTTTGGGGAGTATAAAATGAGCTAATCTATGTCAATCACAGTTCCTGCCCATAGTAACAGGGACACAGACTTTAGCATAACTGAGACCATGATGGCAATACCACTTGGGCCATAAAACTCAGCACTTAGACAGAACCTCCTGTCAAAACCAAAACAAAGTTCTAATCCTTCAAAGTCCATCTAGTTTTGGAAAGTCTGATAATCTACTAGCCTTCATTTTTAGCTTCTGTTGTTCTGCTTTTTGTCTATTCTTATTAACTGAAATTCTCAACCTAGAACATCATTTTTGTGCTTAATCCCTCACTGAAAGAAAAGCTCAGTGCTACCCTGGGTCCTCAGCACCTAGTGTATCTGGCAGACAGAATAAAGTCTTTTCTATTCGCTTAAACTCACGTGTGTGTAGTCTTCCCTGTTGACCACCCCTTAACACCCACTTCTTGATGATGAAGGCTACTCTCAGATTGCTACTTCCTCTGAGTGAGGTGCACTCTCTGTTCTGTTTGTGACGTGAAAGGGCCTGGCTATGGAAGGGAAATCACAGCAGTGCCTAAGAACAGAAAGATGCTGACTCCAGGTAAGGCGTTACAATATTTATTGCTTTATAAATCAATGAGATTTAACCAAAGCAGGATGTGATTTAGGACTTGAAGAGGAACAGAAAAGTAATACTAAGCTCTAAGTGACAGGAAATTGTCATTGCTGAAGCCTTTGGTCACAGCAGCTGAGGCACAACTACCTGTGTGTCTCTGGACAGGAGATTAGGGAAGAAAGTTTGTGGACTAGCGAGGCTTCCAGTGACGTCATTAAGACACAGAGTTAGAGTCTGTGTCAAAAGAGGGCATCAGGACCTGGATTGTGCCTCTGTCCTAGCTGGAGGACCTGGTAACACCCAGAACCACATCCTTGCCCCCTTTCTGTCACTGAGACTTTGTGTCCAGTGTCTCCCTGTGCTGCTCCACTAGTGTCCCGATCCACTCCGAGGTTTTCTGCTTGGCTTCCTCCCAGCTGACAAGTGGCTCATAGCCCAGATCTCTCTGAGCTTTCTTGTAGGAGAAAGCGAACTTGCTATTTGACAGTGTGACCAAGTGGCAGTTAAAGGGTGGCCTATAGTTGTAAAATGGACGCAGCAGGAAGCTCACAGTTTCCAGCAGGAAGGCAAGCCAGTAGAGCAGGGGCAGAGGAAGGCTCCAGCTGGAATCAAGGCGGAGGCCCCATTCCTTGCTCAGGGTATAATTTAAATCATCATAGCTTTGGTGAGGGGTGTCATCTGAGATGTAGTAGAACTGTCCTTGGACATTTTGTGACTTCTTGGGGTCTCGAAGGCCCCTGGCAGCCAGAATATGTGCCCAGGCCACATTTTCCACATACACTGGATTGGCTATGGAATATTTGCCAGTAACATTCAGAATACCCTTATTTTTGAGGGCTGCAAGTATCATGACAGAAAGGAATGGACTTCTCTCCCCATAAATGTACATGGGCCTTAAGGCACAAGTATGCAGTGTGCCACCATTTTTCAGGATGCTCCCATTGGCTGCCAGCACTGCCTTCTCGGCCATCCTTTTGCTGTATGGGTATGCATCTGACCATGTGCTTTCATGATGCTCTTCCTCATGGCCATTCAGGATGATCTTCTTGTAGGAGTTGGGCCCTGCAACGTCAACTGTGCTGCAGTAGATGAAGGCTGGCACACTGGCTTGGACACAGGCCTCCAATAGGTTCTGGGTACCTAATCACACACAACACACTGTCAGTGTCAGTGTTGGGAAATAAAAACTAAGAGTCTCCTTCCTGTTATTTCTACCCTATTTCTAGCTCTCTGGTGCACTCTTTTTCTTTTTTTTTTTCTTTTCTTTTTGTGAATCAGCAAAACTATGCCACGGGCACATGAGCAATGAAAAGTAAGTAAACAAATATAAAGAATCAAATAAGTGACACGTACTGTCTGGTAGCCGAGGCTTTACAGATCTTCCTATCTTTCTGTCTAAACCTTTAATTCTGGAGAAGAAGAAAAGCTTTCTTCTGTGTAATTTGCGAATATAGCTTTAAGAATGAGATTTCTCATTCACATTACTTTCTATTGGGCCTGCAAGAAAGCTGAAAACAATACGTGCCTACTGCTGGTCACGCCTGGAGTGGAAGGACACTGTAGACACAGTGCAGACCTGCAGATCTCGGAGGAAGGCAGTAATGTCCCAGGCAAGGAGTTATTCCACTATCACCCACTCATTTATTGACATTAAAAGTCACTCAGTAATTCGATTCCTGGAGAAATGGCTTCATGTTCTTAAGTTTAATATATTTGCCAATGAAATTTGGGTTTTGTTTGCTGGTGAGGGCTGATAGCTATCCCCGTGACACACTTTCTCAGTGTGACAATGCTCTAGTGATAACGCCCTATGCCCATCCTCATCACTTCAGTCTCCTGTGCTGGGATATGCAGCGGGCGACCATTACAGTGGAGAGGCAGGCTAAGAACACCAGGGTCCTTAGCCATCTTTCTGCAGTAATATGTGTGTCAGGGCTGTGGTTTAGAAAGCAGAAGGGACATTTAAAAGGTGTTCCAGGAAATCCTAAATGATTTTTCCTTTTGTCAAAAAGTGACCGAATTGAAAGTCACACATAAGGAACACACGTGGGTTTTCTTGTGGTGTCCTTGACCACTCTGCCTCTTACATTCCCTTCTTCCCTTTCTTCAGCCTGAGCCTCTGAACTCTGCCTCATGTTTTACTGTGGGTCTCTGCAACTATTTCCATCAGGTCCTGGATGAAGCCTCTCTGGTGACAATTGGGTTAGACATCAATCTATGAGTATAGCAAAATATCATTAGACATAATTTCACTCATATATATTTGCCTGTTGCAGGTGGTTTTATTATAGGTTCCTGGGACATCTGTTACCTGTCTTCTGTTCCCCCAGGCATTTTCATGGTGGTCTTCCCCTGGTGGCTTGAGTCTCAAGCTGAAAACCCACAGAATCAAAACACCTTGATTCCTAGGAGCTCACTGTTACTGAACCAACAGTCAGGGAGCCTGCATGTGTCTACCTTAGGGCCTATATATGTTTTCATTGTGGAGTTTGGTGTTTTGGGGGAGAGAGAGAGAGAGAGAGAGAGAGAGAGAGAGAGAGAGAGAGAGAGAGGCGGGGGAGAGCAGGGACTGTTTCTGATGCTTCTGCCTGCTTTTGTGACCATTTTCCTCCTATTGGGTTGCTTCATCCAGTCTCAATGTGAGGGTCTCTGTCTAGTCTTAATTCAACTTGATATGTCAGGTTTGATTGATATCCCTGCGAGGCCAGCCCTTTTCTGAAAGGAAACATGGGAGGAACGGATGGGAATGGAGGAGGTGAGGAAGCTGATGAAGGAGGTAGGGGGTGGAAAGATGGAGAGGATGCTGCAGTTGAGGTCTACTGTATGAGAGGATAAATTAACCAAAAAAGAACTTATGTGGAGGAGGGTGTAGTGGTGATAAAGAGATTGGTCCTTGGTGGTTCAAGTGAGGATATTACATAGAAATCCCATGTGAATTTACGTGTTTCATCATAACTTACATTATGAAGCCATACTTCAGAAAGACCCACTAAAAGTAAAATAGAGAAAAAGAAGAAGATCATGGGAAAAATCCTTACCTCCTCCAGAGGAGGGCCACAGTGGGCTGAGAAGCTTATGTTAAAGACATGGGAGTTAATGTCTCCTAAGAAAAGTGCATGGGAGGACAAGAGCTGGTTCATTCTTCCAGCCTGCTTCTGTGAAACAGCTTTGCTTTGGTCTATACCAGGGACAACTTGCCTCCTGGGTGCAGGGTGGCTCTCACAGAACTACGCTAAAACACACTGGACTGTCTCATGCCTGGATCTGTCCTGGAAGCTGGCCCTGGCTAGGTGGACATGGGGGGTTGGGTCTTGGAATGCAGCTGCACTGGGATGAAGGAGAACAGGACTGAGAGCTTGAGTCTAAAGCTTCATTCCCTTCCTCATCTGGAGTCTTAATCCTGTTCCTCCCCCACACCCGCAGCCTGTTTTCCTGACTGGAGACTGGGGACAAGAGGGATGGCAAAGTGCTTCAGAGTTTAGCTTTTCACAACCACCTGAAACACCAGTACCAGCGATCTGATGCCATTTTCTTTCCCCACCAGCACTCATCATACCAATCATATAGCAGTAATGCAGAGACAAAAGAAAATGAAATCTTAAGGAAATATAGGGACTGTGAGCAGTGCTGTCAGAGATGTGTATGAGCACAGCATTTTCCAATTAGGAGTCCCCCACTACCTGTTCTTCTCTTCTCATTTTCCTAATGCTCCATGTTGTCCTCAGGTACTGTACCTTTCAGATTGACATCTAGGATGGTCTGCCTGGGTAGGACATGTGAGACATCAATGACAGCAGCGGTGTGGATGACAACAGAGATGCCCTGGCACGCTCTCCTCAGGTACTGGGCATCCAGAATATCTCCTTCTAACATTGTCACCTTGGCCTTTGTCTGCAGCTCTGTGGACACAAAGAAGATCCTTGGGAAGATTTCTGCATGGGATTGAAATTTCCTAAACAGGTTTCAGTTACCTAGACCTTCAAGGGCAGCTATGGGGAGAAGACACAGGGGAGGAGGCCTTTCTACTGAAGGAAGCATAAACGCTCAAAAATCAGAATGTAGCATTTGTAGGGAATGAGGAAGCATCTATTTCCATCCCATCCCTTTGTAGAAAATGCATCTGAGCAGTAAGATGCCATTTGTGCTTTACACATAAACAAGGAATTATGGGAAATTCCTATATTCATTAAAGTAACCAGAGAGGAGGTGGCACTCAAATGTAAGGAGGGAGGCTAGGATTCAGTTGATAGGGAATGAGGAAATCCTGTTAGGATTTGAAGGAGAAACAATAGCTGGAGTTCTGAGTCTGGAGGCAGTGACACCAATCTTTGGTATACAGTACACAGGTGTGAAGACAGGAGAGAAATATGTACCACAACAGGATAACCGGATTATGTCCTCCAGAGTTCCAGTGAGATGGATTCAGAAGAGTGAGACACAAAGCTATTTCAGCCCTGACCTTGATAGGTCTTGATATTCTGGGTCTGAGCTGACAACAAATGAAGAGCTAGCTGAATTACAGAGATGGGAATGGAGCCTCTGAGAGAACTGTCAGTCAGCATACAGCAGTTGTCAGAAGCATTTATCGATGCTGAATACAAGTCAGCCCATAAGAGACCTCGGTTGCAGGCAGGAAGCCAGGGCCATGGATACATCAGTATCTTTAGCTTCTATGGAATCCACAGGGGGACTCTGTTAATTACGTAGTCAGGTAAATTCCTCACAAAGGAGTATGTGACATAGGCAATCTGCACCAGTTCCTGACACTGTCCTCATAGCTGAGGCTCTTTTCCTATGGTCCCTGCAGGGATATTTTGAGGGTGTGAAGACAATGCAGCTAAGAATCTGCACTGTCATTCCAGAGCTTGCTCTTGCCCTAGGAGCAGCAATTTCAGTCAAGAAGAACGCAAGGCTCCAGACAAGTCTTCTGTCATTTCCTCTGTGGAGATGAAGGATAGAGGGGAATGACGTTGGAGAAAGGAGGTGAGGAGTCCATGGCCCTCACCTGACCCTGGTCATTATACTGTTTCGTACATGCTCTGTGTGATTCAGTCTTTCACGCTCTGCCTTCTCTGTCTCTCTTTTACTCACTGATTTGACTTTTTATTTCAATTCCATGTTGGAGAATGCTCACTGAGTGTCCTCTGCCAAACCACACAAGGAAAGGAACAAATAACAAGAGTAAGTAGAAAAGGCAGGGACCCTCTGTGGAGGCCCCCAACCCAGCATCCTTCCAGTAGACCAATATGTACTAAGTTCACCTTACAGGAAGTACACAACTGTGAGATTGCCACTTGGGAAGAAAGACAGAGGTTGTCCTTGTGGCCACTATCTCTAGATCAGACACAAGTCACACTCTAGCCATACAGCTGTGTGGTGTATTATATGCTGTGTGGTCATGAATCTTCCCGATGTGTTTGAGCAGGGGAGAAGCCTTAAGTTCCAAGTGCTTCTCCATATTCGCTAGACAAGAAGCCCTCCCAATCCTCAGTGATCACTCCTTACAGTCACACAAACAGAGCCTCTGACTCACTTACTAGAGAATTCCTCCTTGGTTTCTGTTCTGAAGACTTTGTCCAGAGCCCTGACCTCCTGCAGTTCTTTCTCCTGCACCAACATCCGGATGATCCTCTGGCCCACAAACCCTCCTGCTCCTGTCACCAGGCAGCTCCATCCAGGCATGGTCAACCCAGGAAGCAGATCACAGGCAGAGCAGTTGTGATGTATGGTGATCCTAAGGAGAGCTAGACAAAAAGATCCAGTGAAAACAGTTTTCCAGTAATTCCTTGAATTCCCTCTACCCAATTTTTGCCTGCACACTATGACCACACTATCAGCAAGAGAAGCTAAAATAAAATGAAACAAAATAAAATCCAACCTGTTAAATTGTTCAAAATCAGATGAGAAAGTCTCGATGCGGCTCTCCTCAGCTCTCAGATCAGCACTAGAGTTTTAATCCCTGGTCTTCTGACTCATTATATCTTGATGCAGGCTTGCGTTGTGGTCATTACTTATTCTTCTCTGTGGTCCCTCCTTCCCAGTGATTGATAAACATTCTGTCCTTCATTCTTGACACAGGAAGAAATGTCAGCTTCAAGGCTCCCTTGTGATAACGACTATTTTGTTTGGACATGTGCACTTCTTACAGTATTATCATTAATGTAAAATGGAGCAACAGATATAAAATACTAAAGAATTAGAAAAATGGGAGTGGTAGTGCA
Source organism: Rattus rattus (assembly GCF_011064425.1). Lineage (NCBI taxonomy): Eukaryota > Metazoa > Chordata > Mammalia > Rodentia > Muridae > Rattus > Rattus rattus. The sequence goes on from NC_046156.1 coordinate 58,658,895, forward strand.
GTGCATGCTTTTAATCCCAGCACTCTAAAGGCAGAGCCAGGTGAGTTCATGGCCATCCTAATGTACATAGTGTGTTACTGGATAGCCAGGACTATATAATGAGACCTTGTCTCTAAAAGCAAACCAAAGCAAAACAAAAAAAGAATTAGAAGAAATTTAGTAAATTGAATCTAGGAATAATTATATCAAATTTCTACAAGAATTTGAATTTATTTTATGGATATCTGCAGTGCAACCCAGTAAGCATTTAGTGAGATTAAAAAATATTCTTTTTATTATTCAAAATATTTTTTATAAAAATAGTTTTTAATGTATATGCTAAAATTGTCTTTAATATTCTTTATTAAGAAATGAAGTCATACAACTAGTTATATATTTAAGAGTTTATTATAATGTATATGTGCAGGCCTGCTTTCCTGGAGGCCCTACTTAACACCTTGAGACCCATCCCATGTGAGAGATCCAGCCTTGGTGCTGTGAATGACACTCTGCTATGCTTATACACAGGAACCTAGCATAACTGTCTCCTGAGCGACTTCATCTAACAGAGGTTGGAAACAGATGCAGAGACCCACAGCCAAACATCGGAAGGTGCTAAGGGAGTTATGTGGACAAGTTGTGAAAGTACTGGGGCATGCAGGGGCTTGACCTAGGCCTCCTATATATTTGCAGCAAATGAGCCAGCTTGGCCTTCATGTCTCTACGTGAAGCAGGGACTGTCTCTGACTTTGTTGCCATGTATTGGTGCCCTTCCCCTATCTGGACTGCCTGGTCAGGCCTCTGTGAAAGAGGATGTTCTCAGTCCTGTTGTACCTTGTTGTCCCAGGGTGGGTGGGTACCTGGGGTAGGGTTGGGTGTGGGGGTTTCCTTTTTTTGTGAATGGGGAGAAGGGAAGTGGTCTTGGGGAGAGGCATTTGTGAGGGTGGAACTGTGAAATGAAGAAGGAAGGGAGGCATAGCCAGGATGTAAAGTGAATAAAAATCATGAATTAAGGAAAAAGTACGCAGAACAAGTGCAGTAGCTACTGAGTTCAGAATGTAGGAAACGGAGGGAAAGTCATCCCGAGCATGTCCAATACAGAGGTCAATGCTAGCAGCAAACCACTGAACTGAGAACAGGACCTCCTTGGGGGAATTAGAGGAAGGATTGAAAGAGTTGAAGGAGCTTGAAACCCCATAAGAACAACAATGCCAACCAACCAGAGCTTCCAGGGACACACCACTGCCGAAAGACTATACATGGACTGACCCAGGGTTCCCACTGCATATGTATCAGAGAACAGCCTTGTTGGGGCACCAGAGGAAGGGTAAGCACTTGGTCCTGCCAAGGTTGGACCCCCAAGCAGGGGAATGTGGTGGGACAGTAAGGGGGATGGATGGAGGGAACAACTGTATTGGGGCTGGGGAGGGTATGGGGGGACTTATGGGCAGGAAACTGGGAAAGGGAATAGCATTTGAAATGTAAGTAAAGAAATATATCTAATTAAAAAAGAAAAGAAAAGAAAAGGTTCAATGCTGCCTGGAAAGATCAGGGGCGGCTTCAAGGATTATGTAACCTTGGAGTTTGATCTTGGTCTATTTACGTAGGTTGGAGGAAAAAAAAACCATGAAGCAAATATAGAGAAAAGAGCTCTCATAAATGTAGGAATGTGCTGTGCTTCTGTTCCAAGGATTCTGAGAATCAAGGGGATTACTTTTTAACTTGTTGAATAATCCTCAGAAAGACATGGATTTTCTATCATTAAAACAGCCACCAGTCTGCAAAATGGCCTGGTATGCAGTGTGCGAGGTTTAACTGCAAAAATTAGATAAATCCCCAGGCACAGTGCTAGAGTCTGTCCTGCTGTGAGCTCGCTGTACAGAAATGACACCTCAGCAGGCTTTCTCTTGTCTGTAGCTCTGGGTGGGACCAGAACTATCTATCCTTGCTTGCAAACTTTAGGAACTTGCAACGGTGGCACTTTCATTAAGTAATGCATGTGGATTCCCAAATTTTTCAGATTTTATTTCTCATGATACCTTTGCCCTCCAGTGGAAACACACCATTAAAAAAAAAAACAATTTAGTAGCATCTGCCTTTTCATATGGTCTATGTGACGATGTCGCAAGAGAAATTGTAACTTGGTCTCACAGAGGCTCTCCTTATGGAGGCTTGTAGCAGCTTGAATGGAAGATGGTAGGGGAACTTCAGCCTTTGGCTAAATACCCAGAGGTCTTCTGGTCTTCTTTTCATTGGTTCTTTGTGGATTTCACATTATGCACCCCAATCCCATGCATTTCTTCCTCCTTATGTACCCACACTCCCCCCTTGTAACCTCCCCCAACTCTGATCAACAGAGAAAAAATTCTTGTTGTGGAAGCTGTAGTGTGTCACTGTGTCCCATAAAATACACTTTTGTACATATTTCTTTGCTTGTAGGTGTTCATTGCAATGAGTTGTTAGTCTGATTAAAGGACTCTAGGTTCTGCTACACCATCAGTACTGTAACCTCACTGGATTCATCTTGGATATCCTGTTATGGTCCTGTGTCATAGAGATCTTATAATTTTGGATATGTAGGACTGGACCCTTCATGCAGTCTAGCAGTTCATAGATGGGGTAGGTGTTGGGGTGAGCCAATTCAAAGCCATGGATCTAGGACTGAAAGGTGTCTGGACTGGTCAGTCTGCCAGCTCTGCATCCACTATATTGGGGCAAACTCTACTGCCCTGCCTTGGCTAGCCTATCCAGTGTCTCAGCCAGCAAGGGGGCAGAGCCATCTTTCCTGCTGTCATGCCCTCAGGATGACTCATCCATGCCTAGGCCATCAGGGCCAATTAAACTGTGTTGCCCAAATGAGATACAGGACCTGGTCTCCTGAGTGCTGTGTCAGGCATGGGGCTGGGCCAGCTCTACCAATAAGAGACTGAAACTTTTAAAAAATACTTTAGAGTTATTTAGAAACATTGGATTTTAAAAGAGACTGAACTTCTAAGGTTTTCGAATTTGTAGATTTTTAATGTTTATAGTGTTTTATGCTGTAATATTAATATTAATATGAGATCTTGGGACCCACAAGAAAGGAAAGGTTGTGCTTAATTCACCAGAGGAGAGAAGTGGAGCTGTGATAAATTATAAGGAAAAATGTCTTAGGGTTTCTAATGCTGCCACAAAACACCATGACAAAAAATGAAGTTGAGAAGGAAAGAGTATATTTAGCTTATACTTCTGTATCGCTGTTCATCATTGAAAGAAATCATGGCAAGAACTTAAACAGAACAGGAACCTAAAGGCAGGAGCTGATGTAAAAATCATGGAGGGGGGCTGATTACTGACTTGCTCAATATAGCTTGCTCATCCTACCTTTTATAGAACTCAGGACCACCAAACCAGGGAAGGCACCATCCACAATGGGTTTGGGCCTACCACATCAATCTTTAATTAAGAAAATGCCCAACAGTTGGATCTTATGGGGCCATTTTCTTAATTGAGGTTTCCTCCTTTCAGATAACTCTAGCTTGTGTTAAAACTAGCCAACACAATAAGTGATGTGTTTGGGTGTCAAGTTGACAAAGGATAAATTGTGCCAGCTGGTTTTAAAATCAATCTGACACAAGCTAGGGTCATCAAGAGGAGGGAACTTCAATTGAAATAAATGCCTCCATAATCTTGGGCTGTAATAGAGCCTATTGGTCATTTCCTTAATTAGCAATTTATGAGGGAGAATCTAGTTCATTATGGGTAGTGCCACCACTGGGACGGCATTTCCTGGGTTCTATAAAATAACAAGCCCACAACTCTACCTGCTTTTCCAGAGGCCTGTTGGCACAAGGACACCAGATAAGACCCTGCCTTAAGCACTTACCCATGAATCTCAAAGAGTATACCCAACAGCTGTCAACTTTAACACATACCCTGTGCTCAGTTTCCCACCCCACAATTGGACCTCCTTTCCTGGAGGCCTGCCAGAATCAGAGACACCAGGTAAGACCCAAGCCAATCCTTTCAAAGCATACTCAACAGCAGTAAGCAGAACCTCATATATATGCAGGCATCAGGGACCCCAGGCCATGCTGGTAATAGGGACTACAGAGACAAATTTAGCACTCCAAGCCTAAGAAGCCATACAAGATACAAAAACCCAGTGGAGATACCCAATGGATCTGAAGACTCACTGGTCACCAGAGCCCCAGGCTACTTAGGCTAGAAGACCAAGAGGAACAGAAACCAAAGAGACCACCTCCTCCCAAAAAAACCATCTAACAAAGATAACATCAGAAATGAGCACATGAACCTAAAATAACCTATAATACCCAGATAGTCAGAGGCCAGTGTAAAAAAAATCAACACCCACCAGAGCAATATGGCATCATCAAAGCATAGGTATTCCACTACAGCAAGCCCTGGATATTCCAGCATAGCTGAAGCACAAGAAAATGACCTTAAATTCAATCTTATGAAGATGATACAGGCCTTAAAAGATGAAATGAATAAATCCCTTAACGCAGTAAAACACAATCCAAAGGGGAAAGGAAATGAATAAAACTGTTCAAGACCTGAAAATAAAAATGGGAGCAAAAAGGAAAACACAAACTGAGGGAATCCTGGAGATGGAAAACCTAAGAGAACAGAAACTACAGACACAAGCATCACCAACAGAATACAATAGATGGAAGAGAGACTCTCGGGCATAGAAAATATGATAGAGTAAATTGATACATAAGTCAAATAAATTTTTAAATCTAAAGCATTCCTGACCCAAAACATCCTGGAAGTCTGGGACACTTTGAAAAGACCAAACGTAAGAATAACAGTAATAGATGATGAGAAGTTCCAGATGATCAAAGTTCCAGAAAATATTTTCAACAACATCAGACAAGAAATTTCCCCCAACCTAAAGAAAGAGATGCTTATGTATATAGAAGAAACTTACAGAGGACCAAATATATTGGACCAGAAAAGAAAATCCCCCTGCCACATAATAATCTAAACACTAAATATACAGAACAAAAAGATATTAAAATCTGCACGGAAAAAGGACTAAGGCAATATATACAGGTAGAGCTACCAGAATTGTACTCAGCATTTATTCTAAAAGCCAAAAAGGCTTTTACATGTCGGGAGGTCTCTAAGAGACCACAGATGACAGCCCAGATTATTATACCCTGAAAAACTTTCAATCACCATAGAGAGAGAAAATGAGCTATTCCATGAAAAAACCAAATCTAAATAGTATCTATCTATGAATCTGGCTCTCTAGAAGATGCTAGAAGGAAAACTTAAATCCAAGTAGGTAAACTACACCCAGGAAAATACAGGAAATAAATAATTCTACACCGGAGGACCAAAAGAAGGGGAGTCCAGACACAGGGATGCGTGTGTGTGTGTGTGCGCGCACACACACACACATACACACACACACACACACACACACACACACTACTAACATCAAAATAGCAGGAATTAAAAATAAAAATCATTGGTCATTAATATCTCTCAACATCAATGGAACCAATTCCCCAATAAAAAGGCACAGCCTAAACGAATAGATGTAAAAACAGGATCCAGCATTCTGCTGCATATAAGAAACACACCTCAGGAACAAAGATAAACATTACCTAAGAGTAAAAGGCTGGAAAATAAAATTTCCCAGCAAATGGACCTAAGAAACAAGATAGAGTAGCTATTCTAATATGTAATAAAATAGACTTTTACTAGATAAATTAATTTTAACAAAAATTAAGAGATGGGGAAGGTACCACATACCAAATTTAAATTAAGATCAGGTAAACAATCTAAATAGACCAATATCCCTTAAGGAAATAGTAGCAGTCAGTAAAAGTCTTCAAACAAAAAAGCCCAGGTTTCTGTGCAGAATTCTACCAGACTTTCAAAGAAGATCAAATACCAGTAACTCCCTAAACTCGTCCACAAAATAGGAACAGAACAAACATTGTCAAATTTATTTTATGAGACCACAGTCACCCTGATATGTACACTATACAAAGACTCAATAAAGAAAATTTCAGACCAAAGTCCCTTATGAACATTGATGCGAAAAAACTCACAAACGTAATCCAATAACACATCAAAAACATCATCCACCATGACAAGTAGGCTTCATCCCAGAGATGCATGGATGATTCAACATACAGAAATTCATCAACATAATCCAACATATAAACAAACTGAAAGAAAAAACCCACATGATGATCTCAATATATTACTTCAAGTTCTGCAGTAAGACAGCTAAAGGAGATCAAGGAAATACAAATTTGAAGAACTCAAAGTATCGCTTTTCACAGATGATATGATAGTGTGCATAAGTGACCCCAAAAATTCTACCAGGGAACTCCTGTATTTAATAAATACCTTCAGCGAAGTGGCTGGAGACAAAATTAATTAACGACAAAAATTCAGTGGCCCTCCTATATACAAATAATAAACAGGCTGAGGAAAAAAATAGGGAAGCAACATCCTTAATGATAGCCTCAAATAATATAAAATATCTTGGTGTAACTCTAGCCAAGCTAGTGAAAGACCTGTATGACAAGAACTTCAAGTCTCTGAAGAAAAAAATTGAAGAAGAAATAAGAAGATGGAAAGATCTTACATGCTCATGATTGGAAGGATTAACATAGTAAAAGTGGTCATCTTACTAAAAACAATTTACAGATACAATGCAATTCCCATCAAAATTCCAACACAATTCTTTACAAACTTTGAAATAAGACTCAGCTTCATATGGAAAAACAATAAGCCCAAGATAGCTAAAATAATCCTGTATAATAGAACTTCTGGGGGTATTGAGCCCCTGATTTCAAGCTGTATTTCAGATCAATAGTAATACAAGCCGCATGGTATTGGTATAGGAACAGACAAATTAATCAATGGAATCGAATCAAAGACCCACAAGTAAACCCACATACTTATGGAACGTGATCATTGACAAAGAAGGCAAAAACACACAATGGAAAAAAGAAAACATCTTCAATAAACATTGTTGGTCGAGCTGTATGTTTGAATATAAAAGATTGCAAATATATCCATGTCTAAACTCTGTACAAAATTCAAGTCCAAGGTGATCAAAGACCTCAACATAAAACCGGGTACACTAAATATGATAGTAGAGAAAGGAGGAATAGCCTTGAATGCAGAGGCACAGAGGGCAACTTCATGAATAAAACACTAACAGCTCAGGCACTAAGCTCAGTAATTTTAAAATGGGACCTTAAGACACTGAAAAACCTCTAAAAGGCAAAGGATACCATCAACAGGACAAAATGACAGCCTGCAGAATGGGAAAAGATCTTTGCCAACCCAACATTTCACAAAGGGCTGATATCCAAAATATATAAAGAACTCAAGAAACTAGACATCAACAAACCAAATAACTCAATTAAAAAAATGGGGTATAGAGCTAAACGGAGACTCCTCAACAGAGGAATCTCTAATGGCCAAGAAGCACTTGAAGAAATGTTCAACATCCTTAGTCATCAGAGAAACGCAAATCAAAAATGACTCTGAGATTCCATGTTAGACCCATTAGAATGGCTAAGATCAAAAACTGGCAAGGATTGTAGCAAGGAAGGGGAACATTCCTCCATTGCTGTTGGGAGTGCAAACTTGTATAACCACTTGGAAAATCAACTTGGTGTTTTCTCCAAAAATTTAGAATAGTTCTACCTCAAGACCCAGCTTCTGGGCATATAAAAGATTCTTTTTTCTTTTTCCTGGAGTTGGGGACCGAACCCAGGGCCTTGCGCTTGCTAGGCAAGCGCTTTACCACTGAGCTAAATCCCCAACCCCATCTAAAAGATTGTTTATCATCCCACAAGGTCACTTGCTCAACTATTTTCATAGCAGCTTTATTCTTAATAGCCAGAAACCGGAAAAAACCCAGATGTCCCTCAACCAAAGAATGTATAAAGAAAATGTGGTACATTTAACAATAGACTGTTACTCAGCTATTATAGGCAAGGCAGCATGAAATTTGCATGTGACTAGATGGAACTAGAAAATACCATTCTGAGTGTGGTGACCCAGATCCAGAAAGACAAACATGGTTTATACTTATAAGTGTGTGTTACCCATGCTACAATCCACAAGCCCAAAGAACCTAAGTAACAAGGAGGCTCCAAGGGGGAGAGGAAAAACTTGGATCTCACTGAGAAGAGAAAATAAAACAGACATCAGGTGTGAATGGAGGAAGGGGACTGGGTTGGGGAGGGTATGAGGAAGGGAACAGAATGATTCAAGTCAGGGGAGGGCAGAGGGAGAGGGTATGGAGAGAGAGAATTGGAATAGGTATGGGGCCATCTCTGGGACAATCTGGAAGGAGAGGACAAGGAAATTTTCAGGGATCAATGAGGACCCTACCTAAGACTTCTAGCAATGGGGGATATGGAGCCTGAAATGACCATCTCTTGTTACCAGAAAAGACTTCCAAATGGGATAAGGACATCAACCCAGCAACAATATCTTTGACCCATAATTTGTTCTTCCTACAAGTGTGCAGGGATAAAGACGGAGCAGAAATTGAGATACTGGCCAACCAACGCCCAGACCAGCTTGAGCCTCCTGCCACGAGACAATACCCAGCTTACTTGCAGATGAGAACTTCACCCAGCAGCCGATGGAAACAAATGCAGAGACACACAGCCAAACATTAGGCAGAGCTTAGGGACTATTATGGAAGGTGGGGAGGGAAGATTGAAGGAGCCAGAGAGGTCAAGGAAACCACAAGGAAACCTACAGAATCAACTAACCTGGGCCCATAGGGACCCACAGAGACTGAACCACCAACCAGAGAGCATGCACAGGATGGACCTAGGCTCTTTGCACTTACGTAGCAGTTGTATAGCTTGGTCTTCATGTAGGACTCCTAACAGGAGCAGGGGCTGTTTCTGACAATGTTGCCAAACTGGATCCCTTTCCACTAACTGGGCTGCCTTGTCTAGCCTCAATAGGAGAAGATGCACCTACTCCTACTGCAACTTGATATGTCATGTTGGTTTGATATTCACTGAAGCCTTCCCTATTTCTGAGGAGCAAGGGAGGAGGGTGATGGGGAGTGAGGTGAGAGGGAGGGACTGGGAGGAAAGGAGGAAGGGGAAGCTGTAATTGGATGTAAAATTAGCAACAACAACAACAACAACAACAACAACAACAACAACAAAACCATACTATTAATAATAGAAAACAGTTCGCGCAAGCTACAAGGAGCGAGCCAGTAAGCAGCAACCTCCCGCCCCCCGCCCCCACCATGGACTCTGCATCAGCTCCTGCGTCCAGGTTCCTGCCCTATTTATTTCTTGTCCTGGTTTCCTTTAAATGATGAGCAGTGAAGTAGAAGCATAAGCCACAAAGACCCTTCCCCCCTACAAGTTGCTTTTTGTTCAAGATGTTTCATCACTGTAATAGTAATCTTAGTTATGTTTTTTTTTCCTGTTGGCTTTTTGTTTTTAATCGAGACAGACTTTCACTGTATAACCCTGGCCCACTTGGTTCTTATGAATCCTTTTAGCACCATAAGACCTTGCATTATATCTAACACATACTGGGAGCTTAATAGGTGCTGTCAAATAGATTAAATTATGAGTAGGAAGGTGAACAGTCAAGGGCTCTAAAATAATTTGTTCTTATTAAAATACTTTAGTTTTAATTATGAGCATCTGAATTGGCTTTGTGGGTTTGAGTTCAAGTGTTTGAACTGTTCAGAAGAGGATGTTTGATCCTCTGAGTTGGAGTTACAGATGGTAACATCATCATGACATCATACATGGGTGCTGGGGACCAAATTTGGGTCCTCAGCAAGAGGAATGCATACTCTTAGCAGCTGAACCATATCTTTAGCCGCCAAATAGTTTTTTTTTAAATCTGTGTATCAACACCTATAAGCAAATAGAATAAAGAAATGGCTACCAGAAAAAAAAATTAGTGGATTCACGATTGTCTCTTTGCCAATTGATAGATTCTGGTGTGTAAGCAGTTCTTGCCTTTGGTTGTGTACCAAATGGAGACCCACCAGGCTCCAATATGTAGTTCCAAACCCATTGCCACATAGACAGTACTGGTTAAAATCAGAGTTACAAAACAAAATACAAAAGGCCTGACTGTGGGAATGAGACTTGCTGGGAAGAGTTGGGATAAGAATGTTTGGAAGGAGAAAGAAAGTAGAGAGGTTAAAATGAAGAGAATGCATGATATACGTATATTAAACTAACAGTAAACAAATTAAATCATTTTTTTAAATTTTACTAATTTGTATTTATATGAGTACACTGTAGCTGTCTTCAGTTAACTCAATTTTTTAAAAAGAAAAATACTCTAAGGCTTCAAGATTTTATTCCAATTGGAGACTAAAACTACTGTCTAGGGCAAAACAATTTGTAGAGGAAAAATAATTTTATTCCCATTTAAAGGATGGTCATCCATAGAGTCTCAAGTATTTGAACTGTTTGAAGTACCAGCTATCATAAAGGAGAATGTGTTGTATCCTTTGCTACAATGAGAGGCTTGAAGTCATATCTCTTTTACCTCTGTAAATACAGCTTAGCTGTCTTTGCTAGAAAGGCAATGAGAGTGAGGAAAGAGAAAGTTATGAGTCTGGTTCTCATCTCTTACCCATTACTCTGCCTTCCAGTTCCCTAGGGAAGTCGTGGGTGCTCTTAAGTGTGTACTTCAGGGGCTGAGAATGATTGGGTGTGAGTCACTCCCATATCTCTACCTATCTAACCCTTTCCCTTTGAGCACAGTCTAAACCCAATCACTTGCTTCTAATGAATATAGAAAGACAAAGCTGAAGGAATGCTGCTTCCAGTTTAGGAAGGATGTGCCTTCTATCTAGCATGCTAACTCTTTTTCTTGCATTAGTTATGATAAAGTAGGATGCTGTGTTGTGGAGGACACTAAAGAACACAGAGTAGCCTCCAGCTGATAGTCAACAAGAAACTGAATAGAGGTTCCTATTCAATAGCTTTTAAGGAACGAAGTCTTCCAGTAACCATGTAAGTGAGCTTGGAAGTGCATTTCCCACTCCAGATGGATCCAGATAAGATCTCGGAACCCTGTGTGTTGTAGTCTCATGAGAAGCCCTAAAGCCAAGTATCTAGAAAAGTTTTCCATCAGTGTTTGGGGCTGAAACTGTAGTACTAACCATGTGCTAAGTTTGACACACTTGTTACACAGTAGTAGAAAACTGATGCAGGCGAGCCTTTGGTGAAGAAGGATTATTGATCTGGTGGTCGAGCACAAGCAGAAGTTGTCATTTTGAGATTTCTGTAGAACTGTAGCCATGATTGGTTGTTCATTTGTTCATTCACTTTCTCTCCGTGAGCTATTTGGAGTGAAATCCTAACAGTTATCAAGTCAGGAGAGATCTGGGTTCAACTATTGATTTTCCTCTAGATGTGGTCCTGGGCATGCCATGTCTAGTGACATCCCTTAGATTGAGACCTTATTAGTTTTTATCTAAAATGTAAAATAGTCTGTTTGGAACTCTGACAATCTCAGAAATCTAGTTAAAAAAATCAAAGTTCCAGGGGTTTTCATGAGGATTGTCCTATGGACAAGTACTGAGAGTTCCATACAAATTTCAGCTACTCATGATGTTTCCTAGGACCCTTGGATTTATATGGCAAACACATTGTGCTTAAGCTTCCCCAGGAGAAAGTTCATGCTTCATTGACTTTGTATCCCTGAGTACATGGTAAACAGAAGTTTAATGGACATTTGTTGCATGTGTTAATAAGTTCGTGGTGAATATATGGATTATAGATGATCACATCTATGCCTTTGTAGATGTCTTAGCCTGCTTATTCTGCTATAACAAGGATACTAGAGATAGGGCAATTTAGACTGAATATAAATGTGTCAAAATCTGGGTGGCAGCCCAGAGTTGAGTGGATACATTTAGCAAGGGCCAGCTTGCTATATTGTTCCACAGCAGACATGTAAATAGTAAGAAACACATAAGGAGTCTAGACTTAACCTTGTGTAAAGAAACTGCTCCCTTGGTAAGGAACACTCTCAAAATAGTGACACTAATCAGTATGCAGAGGCCAATCCCTAACAGCCTTATCTCTTTTAACTAAGGTTCATCTTTCAACACATTAAGTTTTCAGTTCATTTTTGTGGGTGGAGGAACACATAAAAAGACAGAAAAAGGCCAGGTCTAAATTTTCTGCATGTTAAATATTAATCAAACTCAACACTTCCCGTTAATAACTCAGGGGCTCGATGCTGCATTCCTGTTGTGAAATTGATAGCTGACTAAGAGGTGGTGAGAACTTGTAATTCTCAGAGAGGGGTCAAAGAGGAGCAGGAACCTTAGATGATGCCAGAATTGGAGGAACAGAATTATGCACCATTGATGCCAATGTCATGCTGACTGATGATTGTCTCTGATCATTCTCTTGATGTCCATTCCTTGCATAGTGGCATAATATTTTTCTGTTGGATTCAAAGCTTTGGTTCGTAACTATATGAGACCTTAGAATTTGTTTTAGCTGTTGGGCAAAATGGTCTGTGATTACACACTATAATCAATACCAAGTTTATCTGATCCCATTCTTAAGAATTTCAAATATTCAAGATAAATTGTCTTATCTGTGGGCTAAGTTTTTCTCATAGTGGGAACTTTTTCAAGCCACAAAAATCTCCACATATCCTTATTTCTGATGGGGATATTTTCCTATTTCTGTTATCTCTATTAAACCCTAAAAATGTGTATGATGAGATGGAAATAAGGGAAGGCAGCAGAGTGCCCGCTGACCGTTGAGAAGGCCGTTGAATAGTTGTTTTTTTTTTTTGTTGTTGTTGTTGTAGTAAGAGTGGAGGTGACTGAAAAGAGTTTGGAGGGACAGGGCTGGGATTGTTACAAAAGCCCAATCTGATACTAATGTTTCACTTAGGTGCATGGACTCTACCTAGGTCAAGTATAGCCACAACTCAATTTTAATCAGAGGGAATCGAGGATTATCTGGCTTTCTTCCTTTCTCTTTTTTAAAAAGTCATTGTAAAGACAAAGCTTTTACCACTAAAGGAATAAATACTATGTTATTTAATTTTGTCAACTTGGTACATAATAGAGCAGTGTTTCTTAACCTTCCTAATGCTGCGACCCTTTAATACAGTTCCTCATGTATAAAATTATTTTTGTTGCTACACAAAACTGTAATTTTGCTACTGTTAAGAACTATAATATAAATATTGGTGTTTCCCAATGGTCTTAGATGAGCCTTGGAGCAACACCCAAAGGGGTTGGTACCCAAAGTCTTTGAGTCATCTTGGAAGAGAAACCTCAACTGAAAAAAAAATGTTTTTATTGAATTGCCTTGAAGTCAAGTCTATGAAGCATTTTGGCTGATATGGGAGGTTCCAGCTATGGGGCAATGTCAGCCCTGAACAGGTGGTCTTTGGTTGTATTTTTAAAAGGCAACCTGATTGAGCCATGGAAAGCGAGCCAATAAGCAGCATTCCTCCATGGTTCCGCCTCCATGGTTCCGCCTCCATGGTCCCGCCTCCATGGTCCCGCCTCCATGGTCCCGCCTCCATGGCTTTGCTTTGAGTTAGGCTCTTATTTCCCTCAATGGTGACTATAACATGGAAATGTAAGCTGAACAACTCCTTTCCCAAGCTGCTTTGTGTGACAATGTTTTATCACACAGACAGTTTACTCAGAACCACATACAAGTGATCATGAACGAAGAACACAGATTCAGCTTTTCGCAAATGCCATGTTCCTCTGTGGAAGGGGTTACATGGAATTTTATTACTTATAGACTAAAGAGATAATGACATTCTTAGCTTTAGGGCTCGAGAAGGATAGCAGTCTGCTAAGCATATACTGTAAGGGTAATGTTTTAGTGAAGATTTCAGATAATATTCATGTATAACCCAAATAGAATTTATGCTAATAATTTAAATTTTTAAATGTTTTTTATTAGTTCTTTGAGACTTTCATATGACATCTCATGGTCATAGTTACATCCCCTGACCATGTACCCCATGCCAGCATTTCTCGGTTCTACCCTCCTTCTGACCCACACAACAACAGCAACAGCAGCAGCAGCAGCAGCAGCAACAACAACAACAACAACAACAACAACAACAACATAATCTTCCTTTTCTTCCTTCCCCTCCTCCTCCTCTTCTCCTTAATCCATTGAGACCAATGTGCTGGTCAAACATTCTTGAAAGTATGGCTTTCTACTGGAGCATGGTAGACCTACCAGGAGCTCTACTCTTGGATGGAACTGTCCCTCCCTCTTCAAACAGTCAAATAATTGCAAATTGCTCTTCAGCTAGGGATGAGAGTTGGTCTGTCTTGTGTTTGTACAGGCTTTAAGCATGCTTTATAACCATTCTCTGTGTGTCTTTCTGTGTCCAGAAGACTCTGCTTTCTTGTTGCTGTCAGCAGTGTCTGGCTCTTACGCTCTTTCTGCTCCCTTTTCTGCAGTGAATTCTGGGACTTTGGAGGAGGGGCTGCGTTATGTATGTTTTATTTAGAGCTGGGTATTCTTGACCAGGGTGCTCTCTGTCTCTCTCTCTCTCTGTCTCTCTGTCTGTCTCTCTCTCTGTCTCTGTCTCTGTCTCTCTCTCTCTCTCTCTCTCTCTCTCTGTGTGTGTGTGTGTGTGTGTGTGTGTGTGTGTGTGTGTGTGTGTGTGTGTGTTTCAGAAAGCTTCTGCAGTGGTAGGTTTCCATGTGATCAAGGTCTTTTTAAATAGATAACCACAAGGATTTAGTTCACTTGGTAAATGGCAGATTTTCAAAGGAACCAAAAATACCCCGTGATATTTTGGCTCCAGTCTGTAATATTTTAACTCTCTGTAAATCTTGATGTTTAGCCATTTGATCTTTAGACTCTTTAACAAAAGCATTGCTTCTCTGTCTCTCTCCACTGCAACCCGTCCCTCTTCTTTCTGTCAACATCAGTTAACAAAGGGATCCAGTGATCTCAAGTCTATCGTTAGGCAGTGACATGAAATTTGGGTTTCAATAGATGAAGAACTGGGATAGCAGACAATAGGAATGCTCAACTAGTTAGTATTGCTTACGGTGAAGATGTGGTCCGGACCATGATTATCTTAGATACAGTCCCACAGGTGAAGATGTGGTCCGGACCATGATTATCTTAGATACAGTCCCACAGGGTAGCCTGAAGAAACGTGCATTGCTTCAACAGCCGAGGTGCTCTCAGGGGATGGATTACTTTTGATACAGCTTATAGCTTGTTTTCAGGGCTAACCGCTCTCATTTAAGGGTAGGGGAGTTTCTGGGAGCCCCTCTAAATCTTGTTCCCAAAGGGTCATCTACTCTGGACCTGGGTCAAGGCTAGGATAATATTCAGACTAGTGGCACTGCATCGTCACATTCTGCCCTGGGCTCTTGTTCCCATCTCTAACCTTCCTCCTTCCGCCTTTCAAAATGCTTTCAGGGCCTATAGCTATGGCTGACTGGTTAAAGGAGTGTTGTGTACTGCTCTTGCAGAATATCAGAGCTTGTTTCTGTGCACCTATGACTCACGATCCAAAACCACCTGTAACTCTAGGTCCAGAGAATCCAACACCCTCCTCTAGCCTCTGTGGGCACTTACACTCATGCATGCAGACACATGTATATATACACAATTAAAAAATTAGAAATAAGATAAAACCCTTCAAAATATTTTAGCGGAATATTGTTTACAAAGCTTACATTATATTTTCTTTAGGCAAATTTATTTACAAAATTTATGTACAGAATGGGTCATAATTAAAATAGAAATTCAAAGGTATTTTACTCTTGTAAAACTATCAGCACTGTATAACTTAGCGTATTTCTTACCCATGTAAAAGCCACATACCCATCAATAGTTGCTACTTGCTCTCCATGTCTGTTCCTAACTCTGGGCAGAAGTCTCTACAGTTTGGTCTGTTTGAAGATTTCATATAAAGGGACGTATACAATATTTGATTATTTTGCCAACTTCTTTTGTTTAGTGTCATGTCTAAGGTTCACTTAGGGTATGGCATAGTTCAACGCTTTGGTATTTTTTATTGATAATAATTTGGAAATGAGAAAATCACAAAGAAATAAAGTAAAAGCAAATTCCTGTTACAAGATAGTGTTGCTCACACGTGTGTGCCTCTGTCTCACCTTGGGGGATTTTACAGACTTGCACATGTGCACCTGTGTTTGTGTGTGTTCTACATTGAGATAAAGGCAGATGTGGTGTTTTATCCTGCTTAATGGCACATGAATGTACTTAAAGGGGTTTCTTTTGACATTGGTGTTCTTTGAACAGATTATGTCCTTGTGATATTCCCTCATGCAAATATACTACAAATAATAACTTTTTATTGTTGAAAGTTTGGGTGAATTTCTCATATTCTTACTATTAAGTAATTATAAATAATCATGAATTGAACATCACGAGAAGTTCAAAAACAAAACCCCATGTCTACTCACTTTGTGCCAATATTCTGATTTTGTAACTCCACTCTTTTGAAAAGAAGAAGAAAGTGAATTGTCATGGTTCTTAGTCATTTATCTTTCCTTCTTGGGGATTTCTTCTCAGTTATAATATACATTAAACCTTCACTAAGTCTAGTTCAAACTAGGTTCTCAAGAACCACAACTAGTTCTGCAAATATTTAAGGAGTTGAAATCATTAGGTGCTGGTGAATATATAGGAAAATTTTCTATTGGTGGAACTGTAAATTAAAGCAAGTGTGTCCTTGATAAAAATCATTTGATTATTTATCACTAATTTCCAATGAGTCCTCTCAAAATATTTGAAGAGTAAATTGTTAAGATGGAGTCAAGAGGGACTGCAGGGATGGCTCTGTGTCTAAGAACACTTCCTGTTCTTGTGGAGGATTTGCCTTTGGTCCCCAGCATCCACATAGTAACTCACAACTGTTTGTAACATTCTAGAGGCTCCAACACCCGTCCAGACTTCTGGAAATAACACACATACACACATGTGGTACACATTCATGAATACAGTACATCACACACACATACATAAAATCAAATATTTTAATACAATATCAAGGGTCATATGGCCCATCTTGCCCATAAGAATCTTGACATAAAAACCCTAATACATTTAGTATTTATTTGCATTAATCATTTTTTCCTGTTATTTGGAATTGACCCCAGAATCTCAAGCATGATGTTCAAATGCTCTACCACTGAGCTATGTTCCTCCAGGAGGAATTGATATCTACATAGATTATTTTAAAGGCAGTTTGAGTTTCAGAGCAAAATTGGCAGGAAGTACAAGGTTCCCATAGCTACACAGCTCATAAGTGCAGAGGCTCCTTCCTCCAATGTCATAACCTGAGAGAATGCAGTTGTTACATCAGTGAACCTGCACAGGCCTGCTATCTCCATGGCTTTGCTTCTTCCACAATGGCATATGTTTAGAATTTTAAAAGACATGGCTTTTTATCACCAGCTCCTTGCCTTTAATGACATATCTTTAAGGTTCCTCCATGTCTTTTCATGGTTTGATAACCCTCTCCCCCTGGAACCAAATAACATCTGCTATCTAACATTTATCCATTAACCTACTAGTTACTAACCTTGGAAGTTGCCAAGTTTGGGGAGTTGTGATGGAGTTTTTGGGAAGACTCCCATATGGTTGTTTTCTATGTAGTGGACACAGATGTAAACATATTTGGGTAAACATGGTAGCTCACAGTTGCCAGTTTACTCAATAAAGATGCTTAATTTCGTGATAAATCGTGGCAGTGCTCACACACAATATGCATTCTTGCTAAAATTTGGTGTTGGTGTTGTTTTGACTTTGCGGTATTCCAGGAGGTATACAGTGGTTCCTATTATTTTCATTTGTATTTCTTTAGTGTGCACGGCGTTGATCATCCTGCTATGTGACTATTTTCTATCTTCATACTTCCATTGGTGAAGTGTCTGCTCGTGTCTTTTGTCTGCTTTCTCTCATACTTTATTGTAATAAAGGGTGCTTTTAGGTTTTAAAACACTTCTTTCTGAGATTTAATATGCATTTATTTTGAAGTGACTAAGGTAATGCCATCTTATCTTGACTCCCTTTTGTGTCTACTTAGAAACTTCTCATCCCTCTACCCCACTACAGTCATATCTGCCTTGGCAACACATCTGAGATTTATATGCCCATAACCATGGCCCAGATGTATTAATCAAAATAATCCATGTTTAAAAATAAAAAGGCTTCAGTTGAAAACAATTGTCATGTTATGTCCGAAATAACTATTATGTTGTGACTAAACAAATGTTTGGTAAGTTTCCTCTGACCTTCACTTAACATTGTTGTAGTTGTGGGCTTTGCTTTTTTAAATGCTGTATCCCTGAACTTCAATGCCTAGGGATTTTGAGGCATGAGCCGCTCTTGGTCACTGGCCAAAATTAAAAGACTCTGATACTGTTAGATTTTTGGTGGTGACCCTAGCTGTTAAGGGCTGAGTCATCTCTTTAGTATGACTGATACTCTTAATTGGCTTAATAAGTATGGTATTCTGTATTTTTCTTACATGAACTTATTGCCCTCTGGGTCAGTGTGCAAGCTTATATGCTCATGGTTCTGACACTAGGAAATACCTAACTGGTGCTTTCTTTATGTAATAGCCTTGCTTTCTTCCTTTAGAGTCTCCAGGCTATCTGTTGGAGCCTAGAAGAAAACACAGTTTAGTTATTTTAGGTCCAGGATCCAGAAAAGACAGAACTGTCACTCAAGTTGAATTCAGGGAAAACTTACATTTCTGAACAAAATAATCCTACTATCTGCTTGTCAAATTATGTTCAGACTTTGAACTATTGTGTTTTTTTTCTCTCTTGAAAACAAACAAATCTACAGAAACTCAATCAAAGCTCCAGCTGCTGAGTTTAAGGATGAAGTGTGCTATGTGGTGGCAGATGGCAGTTACTACAGTAAGTATACAGTAACTCCCAAGGAAGCTGGGGCAAATTTCACAGCATATCCATCAGTCAGAGGGAGCATGAACAAGTTAAGCTATGAAGTCGTATGAAGAGGGTAAAGGTTGACATGGCCCTCTGGCTTGTTTGGATAGCTTTTTTCCCTCATGTAGCTCAGACCCACCTGCTCAGGGATTGCACTGCACATAGTAGGCCAGGCTCTCTGTGAGTCAGTAATTAAGAAAATTCCTCCAAGACATGGCTATAGGGCAATGTGATAGAAGGAGTTCTTCAGTTAGGGTTTCCTCTTCCTAGGTTACTCTGAGTTTGTGTCATATTAACGGCTAACAATAACTATGACAATCACAGGGGCCAATGAGCACTAGGTGTTTTCATGTTGTTTCTAGTAGGATGAGAATGGTGAGACCTAAGTCATTGATGTATAAATGGAGGGATGTGGAAATCCAGGGTACCTGATGCATACATACATAATGCTATGTTTAGAAACACAGATCTAGGTTGTGATCAAGGGAGTCTGGGGACTGTGGAACATGTGAAAGAAGAGTAAAGTCCTTCTAGGGGTGGTCATACCCTCCTGGAAATGGGTGAAGCTTGTTTTTCATGTATGAGTTTGCACAAAACTATGTTCTTGGCTGACTTTTGGGTAGCAGAAATTTTCTCAAACTTTAATCTTTACAATTATTTTCACTCTATACACTTTATTGAAAAGGTCTAGATTTATTTGACAAAATGATTATGACCAGAATAAAGATATCTTCTTTTTCATATATCAGTAAGTGGCTGGAATAGTTAATTTAGTCATGTATCCTGGAAAATGAGTTTCAAAATCTTCCTCTTTTTTTTTTTGAGGTCAGCTACTGTCAATAATGGACATTAGGCAATAGATCATAACACTTCAGTAACATGCTGCGTCAGAACCTTGCATAATTCACACATTCATTTGCTCTCTGCTACATTATGACTTCATGGATTAAAGTTTATTAAATTCCAAATATTTCTTGCAGGAGGGAATGAGTAAAACATCAGGATAATGCTGTCTTCATTTTTAAATATATATTGTTGTTTTAATTGATACATAGTAATTGCACATAATTATGGCACAGTATGACATTTCAATAATGTATAGTGTACATAATAATCACATGAAGGTAATTGACATGTCACACCAGATGTAACTATTTCCTTTCTTTCTGGAACATGGCTATTGGACATAGTCAATTAATTGTCAGTTATAGTTATCCTGTAGAACATTAGATGTTATTCCTTCATCCAAATGCACCCCTCTGGTAGCTGTTAGCTATCTTTTCTTCATCCATCTGGATTTCTCAAGGTAGAGGGCTCAAACTACTAGGTATGATCGGACCGAAGAAGAACAGCCTCACACACTATGTTGAAGTCTTGTCTTCCTCTTGTAGGGATCTCAGTAGGTCCTTATAATCTGGAGAACTGAATCAGGTCTGGACTAATCTCAGCAACTGACTGGCAGCCTGAAAGAATCAACCACTTTATAAGCTTGTTTCTAGGCAAGTGAGAAGACTTAGCAGGAAGAGATTTTTGAACACAGATCTAATGGCATGGGTTTGATCCCGAGTTCCCAAAAAATGACTGGAGAAAGCAACTCCCAAGAGTTATCTTTTTACCTCCACACCTGCCCCTGCACACTCTCTCTGTGTATCTTTCTCTGTTTCTATCTCTTTCACTATATTTGTCTCTCTGTGTCTCTGTCTCTCTCTGTCTCTCTGTCTCTCTGTCTCTCTGTCTCTCTCTGTCTCTCTCTCTGTCTCTCTGTCTCTCTGTCTCTCTCTGTCTCTCTGTCTCTCTCTGTCTCTCTCTGTCTCTCTGTCTCTCTGTCTCTCTGTCTCTCTCTCTCTCTCTCTCTCTCTTTGTGTGTGTGTGTTCCCCTCTCTATTACAGAGCTCGCTCACTTCTCTTCCTTCATTGCTTGGAATGATGCATCAGGAGCAAGCCTTTAGCCTTTGTGCTCATCTTGATAAAATGTTATTTATATCAAATGTGTTTTGAAATCCTGGTTGCAAGGGAAATCAATGCATGGGAAGCTGTGATCAAGGACAGACAATGAAATAGCTGGTAGAATTTAGTCAGAGTCTGTGTAGAATTGAACTCTATGTAGCCACCTTCACCAATACACACAAAACATGAACAAAGTATATCACAAAATGTAACCAATGAGAGATTCTTTTCCTAAAATAGAAATGTAGGAAATTTCACACCGGGGGCAGAAGCCTTAGGTGGCCTACAAATTGAATCGATTTAGCACTAACACTGTCCTAGAGAAAACTACAGGGTTTCCACTGTCAGAGAGCAGTTCTTGATCTCTTTGTAGGACATTTCTATAACTGTTCAGTCTTCAGGACAGCTATCAAGTCAAGGCAAGGTTAACCAGCATGAAGGACCTTCAACTTCCATCTGTAGACCTCCCACCTGAAGCTCCATTCTAGAGGAATGAGCAAAATCCATACCTGAAAGGGTCATACATCTATGGAATTCTGCTGTTAGAATATCTAAAACTTCCTTAACACCATCTTCACCCTGAAAAGTAGAAGGGAGAGACAGAGGTTTGAAAGAACATTTGAGCTACCAGACAGTTCCATACCATGTGTACATTCAGAACAGCTGTGGGGAAGGATAGAATCTATGGAATCAGAATAATGTAGAATAAAAGAAACCAGTAGGGGAAGGTTGAGGTGAGGGCTGCTTAAGTCTATGGAATACTTCAGAGGCTTGAAGGTGAGGTGACCTGCAGCAGTTTTGCAAGAAAGTGAAGAAATATCTTCATTGGAAGGTGGGTTATGGAAAATGATGGGAGTGAATCCTGAGCTCTGTATCTCATGCTAGCAATCTTACCTTGCAGGCAAGGCCCCAAAGGATTGGTCTCCCAAGAAAAATGCACCTAGCTCCAAGGGCCAGTGCCTTCAACACATCAGTGCCAGTTCGAACCCCACCATCCATGTACACTTCAATTTTCCCTTTGACAGCAGCCACCACTTCTCTCAGAGCATCAATCTGAAACAAAAATATGCACACAGCTTCAGGTATTTCTATTTTGCTTCTTGAAAGGTCATGGGATGAGTGTCCTTGCAAAGTAGGATAGGACCAGGAAATACAAGTGAAGGCAAAGACCTTCATAAAGACTTTCTCTCCAACTGTGCTTTCATCTAAGGGAACTCAGGGCGCTGCTCCTGAAGCCTGGAGACTTCTGAGGACTGGAAGCTCCTGCTCACTGATCTCCAGGAGACTTCTCTAGTCCTATGAGGATGAGGACAGCAGGCCCCACCTGGAGCCTGGGACAAGGATCCTTGAAGAGATGGTTCTGAGATGCCTTGGGTTATTATCTGTACTTCTCTAAAGGAAACTGGGGGGGAGGAATTGAAATAGAGCCCTCAGACTCTGACACTGGGCAAAGAACCTATTAGAATGCTGCCTCAGACTGAGCCTGATGATGATGATGACGATGATGATGATGATGATGGTGGTGGTGGTGGTGGTGGTGGTGATAGTGGTGGTGGTGATGGTGGTGGTGGTGGTGATGCTGCTGCTGCTGCTGAATAACAGGGAGAAAACAACTTTGTCCTTTGACGTGTGTATGAAGGAAGCATTGGGTGTAGTTTGGACTTACATGTAATAACTGGAGAAAACTCATGTTCAAGTTTTATTTGGAGTATCTGTGATGCTACAAAAAGGAAATAAACATATTGACGAAAGCTCCTCTAGTCACACTCACTAGTGCAGTTGACAATGATTTAGAAATAGAGTGGAGAAGCCAAATGTGGTAGTGCTTACAAACTCAGCACCCAGGAAGCAGAGACGAAGAGAACCAGGAGCTCAGTGCCAGCCTGGGCTACCTAAGGCCACATAAGTTACCTCAGAGGAATCAAAACTAGGGCCTCTGAGATGTTTCTGCAGTGGAAAGCACTTGGTGCACATACACATACACACAGGTGAAAACACACACACACACACACACACACACACACACACACACACACACACACACACACCCAAACAAAGTACAAAGCAAAGTGATAGAAATTAATTCAGCTTAGGGTACAGACTAGTCCATTTTTCAATAGATCCACACAGAATATTTACTGCAGTTCTCTGAGAAGGCTGCTTATGGTTTGCATGAGGAAATCCAGTGACAACATTTGCTATGGAAACACACAGAATTGGCAGCTGGTCTCTTGTAAGGACTTTCTTTCACAGATACAGCTGTGAGGGGCCTTCTTTGTTCAGGGTTAAGGGTGAGCCAGGAGTGTTGATAAGGCTGAAATCAAAAGCTGCATTCTGGTCCTTAAGCTTGCTTCCTTGTTGGTTTGTTCCTCTCGTTTGAGTCATGGTTCAGAGAGAGCAATATTATGTCAAGGCTATCTCCACCGAGGTTTTCAACTTTTTACTCATTGAAAGTAATTATATGAGAAGAAATGAGAAAAGCAGAGCCAAACCCCATTATTAACAATAAGGCCCTATTCACTCTGTGAGCAAGCAGGTTTGTTAGCCTGATTCCGGCAGAGAAGGGCCCCCTCACAGCTCCATGTTCCTTAATTTCCCTTGTCTTCTCCTGTCTTATGAAGAAGGAAGCACAACTGTACCTTCCAATCCAGCTTTCACTAAGAGACACAGAGGAGTGAGCCTCTCACCAGACAGACCTGTCTGTGTACTTCCTGCTCTCCCTAATGAGGGCCTAGTGGAGGAGTGATGGGTATCAGAAATCATTCAATTCCACAAGCCTTGGGCCACAAGAGAGCGGCTTGGACATTTCTGCTTCTCTCAGAATCTAACTTTGAAATAATTAACCAGGCAGACATCGCGAGGCCCCAGGATAGACTGCCACCTCTGCACTCCTCAGCCCACATCCCTGGTCCAGGGGAACTGCACAGTGCCTCTGGACAGAAGGATATAGGAACAGGCAACCGCCGGTACCCAAGTTTCTGGTCTGCACCCAGGACTGAACTGATCCTGCCAAACAGCTCCCTGCACTCAAATCCCATGTGGGAGAGAGCTGGACCCTCAGAAGTGTGGATATTTCTGAGAAGTCAGAGGAGAATACCCTCTGCCCACAGTCCAGACCCAAGTGGGAAGTGTCAACTGTGCCCACTGGGTGCAAGGACCTACAAGAGCAGTCAGGGGCAGGACCCTTTGATTCCTGCCCATGCCTAGAACTGAAGACAGTCTCCAGGAGCTCCAACGTACCTGAAATCAGAGCACCTATTCTCAGGAAAGGCTGAAAGAGAACAGGAAAACAGTTCTATAGGAGTGCTGACACAGAGGCCTACAGCAGGGCCAAGTCACTCCCAGAAACAGCAAGACAAGTAAACACCAGAGGCAACCCAATGGCTAGAGGCAAGCACAGGAACCTAATCCACAGAAATCAAGACTATTTAGCATCATCAGAGCCCAGTACTCCCACCAAAGAAAATATTGGATATCCAAACACACCAGAAAAGCAATATTTAGATTTGAAATCACATTTTTTGATAATAATGGAGGACTTGTAAAGACATAAAGAACTCTCTTAGAGAAATGCAGGAAAGCACAAGTAAGTAAATAGAAGTCCTTAGAGAGGAAACACAAAAATCACTGAAAGAATTACAGGAAAAAACAACCAAACAGGTAGAGGAATTGAAAATAGAAATAGAAACAATAAAGAAAGCACAAAGGGAGACAACCCTGGATATAGAAACCAAAGGAAGAGACAAGCAGCCGTAGACACAAGCATCAACAACAGAATACAAGAGATAGAAGAGAGAATCTCAGGGGCAGAAGATACCATAGAAAACATCAACATAACTGTCAAAGATAATATAAAATGCAAAAAGTTCCTAGCCCAAAACATACATGAAATCCAGCACACAATGAGAGGATCAAACCTAAGGATAATAGGTATAGAACAGGTGAAGACTCCCAACTTAAAGGGCCAGTAAATATATTCAACAAAATTATAGAAGAAAACTTCCCTAACCTAAAGAAAAAGATGTCCATAAACATACAAGAAGCCTACAGAACTCCAAATAGATTGGACCAGAAGAGAAATTCCTCCCATCACATAATAGTTAAAACAACAAATACACAAAACAAAGAAAGAATATTAAAAGCAGTAAGGGCAAAAGTCAAGTGACATATAAAGGCAGATCTATAAGAATTACACCAGACTTCTCACCAGAGACTATGAAAGCCAGAAGATCCTAAACAGATGTCATACGTACCCTAGTTACTGTATCCAGCAAAACTTTCAATTAACATACATGGAGAAACCAAGATATTCCATGACAAAACCAAATTTACACAATATCTTTCTACAAATCCAGCCATACAAAGGATAATAGATAGACAACTCCAACACAAGGAGAGAAACTACACCGTACAGAAAGCAAGATTATGATTTCCTTGCAATGAAACCAAAAGAGACAAACAAACATAATTCCACCTCTAACAATGAAAAAAAAAAACCAGGAAACAACAATCACTATTCTTTAATCTCTCTGAACATCAAGAGACTCAATTCCCCAATAAAAAGACATAGACTAACAGACTAGATATGTAAAGAGGACCCAGCATTGTGCTGTATGCAGGAAACACACCTCAGAGACAAAGTCAGATACTACCTCAGAGTAAATGGCTGGAAAACAATTTTCCAAGCAAATGGCCCCAAGAAACAAGCTGTAGTTGCCATTCTAATATCAAATAAAATTGACTTTCAAACAAGAGTCATTAAAGAAGATAAGGAAGGACACTTAATATTTATCAAAGGAAAAATCCACCAAGATGAACTCTCAATCCTAAATACCTATGCTCCAAATGGAAGGGCATCTACATTCATAAAAGAAACCTTACTAAAGCTCAAAGCACACATTGCAATTCACACAATAATAGTAGGAGATTTTAACACCTCATTCTCATCACTGGACAGATCATGGAAACAGAAATTAAACAGAGACATAGAGAAACTAACAGAAGTTATGAACCAATTGGATTTAGCAGATATTTATAGGCCATTCCATTCTAAAACAAAAGGACATAACTTCTTCTCAGCACCTCATGGAACCTTCTCCAAAATTGACCATATAATTGGTCACAAAACAGACATGTACAGGAAGATAGAAATAACCTCATGCATCCTATCAGATCACCATGCACTAAGACTGGTCTTCAATAACAACAATAATGACAGAAAGCCCACGCATATTTGGAAGTTGAACAATGCTCTACTCAATGACAAGGAAGAAATTAAAGATTTCTTAGAGTTTAATGAAAATGAAGACACCACATTCCCAAACTTATGGGACACAATGAAAGCGGTACTAAGAGGAAAACTCATAGCTCTGAGTGTATGCAAAAAGAAACAGGAGAGAGCATATGTCAGCAGCTTGACAGCACACCTTAAAGCTCTAGAACAAAAAGAAATAAATAAACCCAAGAGGAGTAGAAGGCAGGAAATAATCAAACTCAGTGCTGAAATCAACCAAGTAGAAATGAAAAGGAATATACAAAGAATCAACAAAACCAGGAAGTGGTTCTTTCAGAAAATCAACAAGATAGATAAACCCTTAGCCAGACTAACCAGAGGTCACAGAGAGTGTGTCCAAATTAACAAAACGAGAAATGAAAAGGGAGACATAACAAAAGAATCTGAAGAAATTAAAATAATCACCATATCCTACTATAAAAACCTATATTCAACAAAACTTGAGAATCTAGAGGAAATGAATAATTTCCTAGACAGATACCAGGTACCAAAGTTAAATCAGGGACAGATAAAACATCTAAACAACCCCATTACTCCTAAAGAAATAGAAGCAGTTATTAAAAGTCTCCCAACCAAAAAGAGTCAAGGTCCAGATGGGTTCAATGCAGAATTCTATCAGACCTTCATAGAAGACCTCATACCAATACTGTCCAAACTATTCCACAAAATTGAAACGGACAGAGCACTACCAAATTCCTTCTATGAAGCCACAATTACTCTTATACCAAAACCACACAAAGAATCAATAAAGAAAGAGAACTTCAGACCAATTTCCCATATGAATATCGATGCAAAAATACTCAATAAAATTCTGGCAAACCGAATCCAAGAGCACATCAAAACAATCATCCACCATGATCAAGTAGGCTTCATTCCAGGCATGCAGGGATGGTTTAATATATGGAAAACCATCAACGTGATCCATTATATAAACAAACTGAAAGAACAAAACCACATGATCATTTCATTAGATGCTGAGAAAGCATTTGACAAAATTCAACACCCCTTCATGATAAAAGTCCTGGAAAGATCAGGAATTCAAGACCCATATCTAAATATAGTAAAAGCCATATACAGCAAACCAGTAGCCAACATCAAAATAAATGGAGAGAAACTTGAATCAATCCCACTAAAATCAGGGACTAGACAAGGCTGCCCACTCTCTCCCTACTTATTCAATATAGTACTCGAAGTCCTAGACAGAGCAATCAGGCAGCGAAAGGAGGTCAAAGGGATACAAATTGGAAGGGAAGAAATCGAAATATCACTATTTGTAGATGATATGATAGTGTACCTAAGTGACCCCAAAAGTTCCTCTAGAGAACTACTTAACCTGATAAACAACTTCAGCAAAATGTCAGGGTAGAAAATTAACTCAACAAATCATAGCCTTCCTCTACTCAAAGGATTAACAGACTGAGAAAGAAATGAAGGAAATGACACCCTTCACAATAGTCCCAAATAACATAAAATATCTTGGTGTGACTTTAACCAAGCAAGTGAAAGATCTGTATGACAAGAACTTCAAGTCTCTGAAGTAAGAAATTGAGGAAGATCTCAGAAGATGGAAAGATCTTCCATGCTCATGGATTGGCAGGATTAATATATTAAAGATGGCCATTTTCCTAAAAGCAATCTACAGATTCAATGCAATCACCATCAAAATTCCTACTCACTTCTTTATAGAGATAGAAAGAGCAATTTGCAAATTCATTTGGAATAACAACAAACCCAGGATAGTGAAAACTATACTCAACAATAAATGAACTTCTGGGAACTATCCCTGACTTCAAGCAGTATTACAGAGCAATAGTCATAAAAACTGTATGGTATTGGTACAGAGACAGACAGGTAGATCAGTGGAACAGAATTGAAGACCCAGAAATGAACTCACACACCTATAGCCACTTTATCTTTGATAAAGGAGCTAAAACCATCCAATGGAAGAAAGTATTTTCAACACATGGTGCTGGTTTAATTGGAGGTCAGCATGTAAAAGAATGCAAATCGATCCATTCTTATCACCCTGTACAAAGCTTAAGTCCAAGTGGATCAAGGACCTCCACATCAAACCAGATACAATCAAACTAATAGAAGAAAAAGTGAGGAAGAGTCTTGAAAGCATGGGCACTGGGGAAAATTTCCTGAACAAAATATCAATGGCTTATGCTCTAAGATCAAGAATCAAGAAATGGGACCTCATAGAACTGCAATGCTTTTGTAAAGCAAAAGACACTGCCATTTGGACAAAATGGCAACCAGAAGATTGGGAAAAGATCTTTACCAATCCTACATCTGATAGAGGGCTAATATCCAAAATATACAAAGAACTCAAAAGTTAGACTCCAGACAGCCAAATCACCCTATTAAAAAATGTGGTACAAAACAAAATGAAACATTTTCAACTGAGGATTATTGAATGGCCAAAAAGCACCTAAAGAAATGTTCAACATCCTTAGTCATCAGGGAAATGCAAATCAAAACAACCCTGAGATTCCACCTCACACCAATGAGAATGGCTAAGATAAAAAACTCAGGTGACAGCAGATGCTGGCTAGGATGTGTAGAAAGAGGAGCACTATTTCATTGTTGGTGGGATTGCAGACTGATACAACCATTTTGGAAATCAGTCTGGAGGTTCCTCAGAAAATTGGACATTACACTACCTGAGGACCCAGATATACCTCTCTTGGGCATATACCCAAAAGATGTTCCAACATACAACAAAGACACATGCTCCACTATGTTCATAGCATCCTTCTTTATAATAGCCAGAAGCTGGAAAGAACCCAGATGCCCTTTAATGGAGGAATGGATTTAAAAAAAATTTACATCTAGACAATGGCATACTACTCAGCTATCAAAAACAATGATTCGTGAAATACATAGGCAAATGGAATGAACTAGAAAATATTATCCTGAGTGAGGTTACAGAATCACAGAAAAACACACTTGGTATGCAGTCATCATTAAGTGAATATTAACCAAAAACTCAAATTACCCAAGATGCAATCTACAGACCACAGGAAGCTCAAGAAGAAGGATGACCAAAATGCAGATGCTCCCACTCTTTCTTAAAAGGGGGGAAATATTCATAGGAGGGAATATGGAAGCAAAGTTTAGAGCAGCGACTGAAGGAATGGCCATTCAGAGCTTGATGCATATGTGGTCCATATATATTCAGCCACCAAAGCCAGATAAGATTGATGAAGCTAAAAATTGCATGCAGAAAGGGACTGGATATAGATCTCTCCTGAGAGACACATCCAGAGCATGTCCAATACAGAGGTCAATGCTAGCAGCAAACCACTGAACTGAGAACAGGACCCTCTTCAGGGGCATTAGAGGAAGGATTGAAAGAGTTGAAAGAGCTTACAACCCCATAAAAACAACAATGCCAACAACCAGAGCTCCCAGGGACTAAACCACTACCCAAAGACTATACATGGACTGACCCTGGGCTCCAACTGCATATGTAGCAGAGAATAGCCTTGTTGGGGCACCAGTGGAAGGGAAAGCCTGTGATCTTGCCAAGGTTGGACCCCCAGTGCAGGGGAATATGGGGGAGGGCAATAAGGGGATGTATAGGGGGAATACCTGTATGGGGCATAGGGAGGGAAGGGAATGGGGGCTTATGGAGAGGAAATGGGGAAGGGGAATAACCTTTGAAATGTAAGTAAAGAAATATATAATAAAAAATTAAAAATTAATTAATCAAGTTAAGATATTAATTTTAAGGATGTCACTGATTCATTGTTTAAAAATAGTTAAATAAATAAATAATAAATAAGCTAGATACAGTGTGTAAAGGCCTCTAATTTCCTGCCTCAGGGAACAGAGATGGGAAGATCAAGGACCCAAACCTAGTATGGACTATCTGGTGTGACCTTGTCACAATCAAACAACAAACCAACAAATGGAAGAAAAAGCAACAAAGTAAGGAAATACTGGAATCAAAGCAGATGTTTGACAACAATGGGGTTGATTATATAAACTCTCTATTCGTGAGACATTGTTAAAAAAGAGAGACTTATATTGAAATAAAAGTATGTGCTTGATACAGTAGATAACTGAAAAGAAGGAAATTATGAAACATATTAATATATTTTAAACCAGAAAAAAGATGTATTTGAATTAACAAGCATCAAGACAATAACACCAATGATTGTGGCAAAATTAGAGATGTAAAAAACAATTTCCTTTTTGTCCATGGATAGTTTCATAAGAGGTCAAAGGAACTGAGGAAGAAAAAGCTTCGCTTTGTTATTGAGACATGCATTACTGGAAGAACCTTTGGAGAAACAATAGCATAAATATGTCTATGAAGAAAAATTAACTAGTTTCCACGTAAAGACTCTTTCCCAACTCTTCTTTCCTCATTTTCTTTCTCCTAATCGCCATGCACAAGAGACATATATTTGTGAGCTAATGTAGGGTGTTATAGACTCAGCAAAAGATTCGTCAGCGTACTACGGGACTAGTGCATCTGGGCATTGCACTTCTACTTTGGAAAATGTCTCTCCTTCCTGCATTGTGTCAAATAGGAAAACTTGAAAGTTCCAAAGTCTATGAAGCTACATTAGCTTCAATCCAATCACTGCTGGCAGAAGACAGGGTCTTCTCGATGCCTTTCAAACATCTCCCTTGGTCCATTGTGAATGGGTACTCATTAGTCGATGTCTTTCAACTCTGGCATCCCTAACTGTAAAGTATGGATATATCTATTTTGTAGTGGTGTCACAAAGTTTAGATATGTTACACACAGTTTAGGAAAATAATCAGATGAACACTAGGCTCTTATTAGTGATTAACCCATCCTTAAGATCCATTGGCAATACCTGTGATAAGACAGAGGGCAATGTGCACCAGATAGTAGGGAGCGTTGGTATAGAGCATTCAGACATACCCCTCTGATGTTATCCTACTTACTGAAGCAGAAACCTGATCAAGCTGCCTCCCACCATGGTTGGAAACAACGATGCCTTGGACGTTGTGCTTCATGGCTAACTCTGCATCCTCTTTTGTCAAAATCCCTTTGAGGATAATGGGCAACCGAGTTATACTCTGAATCAAGGAAAGATCATTCCAGCAGAAAGATGCATTCGGAAAAGACTGTGTGGGCTTTTCCTGTAGGGAATTAGAAGATGACTCTTAGTCTGAAATGAATGCTCACATAACTTGATTTACTCACAAGATGAGGTGCATTTGCAGCACTGTCATAGACTATGAAAACCGAGCAGTGCCACTCAACACTGATGCTATTTCCTCTCCCAAAAGCTGCATGAAGAATTTCTTTCGATTGCTCATTCACTGACCATTATTCAACAACTTTGCTTGATAATTATTCTAAGATCTAGATAGACACAATGACAGGCAAGACATTAACTGTACTTTAAAAGGGTGTGGTATGTGGTATGTGAGACGAGTTAGGAAACATATCCAAGGACACAGTGACATTTTATGGTTTAGCTATCCATGGGCTAACAAAACCAAAGCAAAAAGGATCTTAAACCAGGCACTGCTTATTATCTAGCCTTGGCTCACACTATGCAGCATATATCCTTAAATTCTAATGTTCAGGGACACACAGAGGAATCTTAGCGGCCCACTGGCTGAAGAGCTGACTTATCTTAGCCATGACTTTTGCTCTCAAGGGCATGCCATCTTCTTCAGTCAGAATTTAATGAAGAAAGTGATCATGGTAGTTCCTCAATTGAAAGGTTTCCAAAAGATATGTTGCAGTGCTAGGTTTTCAAGGCAGTAGATTAGGGCCCCAGCTGACTAGACTGGCTGGGTCTACAATTGTGCTGAGCGTCCTCTCCAGAGAGTCAGTTTGCTTGTACCTCCTATGTGAAATTATCACTTTCTGAACCCACCAAGAAACAGAAAGTATGAGAATAACACTTTGGTTTGCTCTCCAGTTCCTGTAAAACTCCTCCCTAAGGCTCCCCTGTCTCCCAACCTCGGCCCTGGCTTGAGCATCATCTGCGATAATAGGCTGAGCAGTTCCAGAGATGTGAGCATTTGGTCATAAGTTCTGTCTTCCAGGAGGTCATGGAAAGCAAAAATCCAGGTCAGCCTCTTTAACTGCTACACTTTCAATGTCTGCCACAACAAGGCAGGTAGGGGACAGTATTTGCAGAAAGGAAGATAAGAGAGAGGGAGGGAGGGAGAGGTGGATGAATGAATAGTTGTATGAGGGAAGAATGGAGAGAAAGAAGGAGGGACACTAATCATCTTTTCTTATCCTAAGTCCTTAAAATAAATGCCCATTGAGTCTGATATCTTTCTCACCTCTTTGAGAGATCGGAACTCCTTCCACAATATGTTTGTCTCCAAATTCAGCTGGTTTCTCCTGTCCCATCGCCTATTGCCAAGTATAGGCACATCTATAGTGATCACCAACGCTTTGAAACCCAAGGCTTCTGCCTTCTGAACCATCTGCTTGTTGATGTCCCAGTCTGAGTTCACGTAGAGTTGGAACCAACGAAAGCCATTGGGGGCAGCAGCAACAATATCTTCCAGGGGATAGCTGGCATAATTGCTGATGACATAGCAGATGTTGGCCTCCTGAGCAGCTGGAAAGCAAGGGGTATGATCAAGTCTGAGGCACAACGCTGTTCTGACCTAGCCTCTGGCCAGGTTGCCAGTGAGTGGAGAGAAAGCTTGAGTTCAATTCTACTTCCCCTTGTGAGATGGCATGGTTCAATGGAGAGAGTTAGTGTTTGTGTTCTCTTCTGTGTAAGCTGCTCTGTAGGGGGAAGAAGTGTGCTAGAGAATGAGAAGGCCGAGTCCCACCCCTCTCTTCTTTGGCTTTGAGACTTAGTTCCTTTATTTGTTAAATGGGAAAGGTACTAATAAATGTCATAGATACTGAAATTGTTACTTCTCATTTTCTATTGTGATCATTTCAGTGTGTCTCTCCAGGACATTGATCTCACTGTGAAATCTCACATGGATGCATGGCCAGAGATTTTGTTCTAATCAAAGATTAATGCCAATGCCTCATGACAGCAGGAGACAGCTTATTTTACTCCACTACTAGACAGCACAGTAGTAAGGCAAGTCAACCGTCTTCATATATGACATTAATGCTTCCACTTAGCTGTGGCTGTTTGTCTCTGGAATTCTCAGACTGATTGCCTCATGTATCATGGAGTCCATAGGGAAAAAAATCAGGAGGCTTCTGAGAAACACAGACACACAGACACACAGACACACAGACACACACACACACACACACACACACACACACACACACAAAACCATATTTGGCCTGGAGTCAAGAAAATGGACTTCCAAGAATATGTTCAGTCCTATATCTTCTCATTCATTTCTGTTATTATCCATGGTGTTATTTATCCACAGGGATAGACCTCTCAGGGGTTTACTAGGAAGGAGCTAAAACCACTGAAAACCTTTTTGATATACAAGATGACAAGGTCAATTAAGAAGAGATAATGACTTCTTAGAAAAGGTTAGCTATCAAGCCCTGTGTAAGGATTTAGGGGCAATTACTCCTCATCTTAAATATAAACTCAGAATTCTGTCCCATCTCTAGCCCCTAAAACTGCAGAGAGGACTCTTTCTCAGTGCCATGCTTAGTACCTCCCTCTGAGGTACACCTTTTCCCTGGGTCTGATTCAGGGGCTTTGGGCACCCCTCTTTCAAGGGAGAACGTGAGGTCTCAGCACCTCTTATTTATCAACAGCTCCTCTTTCACTGGGATCATTATTACGGACAGCGAGCATTTCCACAGTATACGTCAGTGTCACACAGCTGTGGCTTATGCAGTCTCTTAGTCACCATTCCTAATCCCCACAGGACTGATGTCCCTAAGATCTTTCCATAAGAGGTCTTGGTGCCCCCTACCACTTATCTGGGTGAGATGTCTCATTCACTTCTGGCCTTCTGGAAAGGCAGTCTTCAGGCGAGATGATCCATACCTCTAGCTGTGCTCTTTTCTCCATCCGGCCAGGCAATGGAGTGAAAGCCTGTGGGTGAGATGCAGATGGGAGCACTGATCTCCTGCCCTTGGATTGTGGTCCTGGTGTCCACCTTTGACGTATCTCTCAGGTATCGGGGACGGAGGCGGATTCTGCACTAGCCAGACAATACAGTGGATTATTTTCCAGCAAGGCTGAGGCTTCTGGAGCTGGGACCCTAATTCACAATGCAGATCTAAGCAGACTTAGATTGCTGAGCCCTTCTTAGGATAAGTTTGCTGATCCCAAATACAGCATAGGCTTAGGAGGAGGGGAATTTCCAGGAAACCATTGCCCACATTAACCCGGTTCCATTTAAATTGTCGGTGAACCAAAATCCACCTTAGCTTCTGTCTTGTGCTGTTAGAGCACAATGTCTTGACTCTCAGTGCTTACATGCTTAGTTTATTTAGTCTTTATCAGTAATGACTAGACAGGGAAAGAAAATTTCAGGCATCCCCAGAAAGAAAGACAAGGCAAGCAAGAGTCCAAATCCTAGAAGACAATCATGTCCCTCATCTGATCCTCAGGGAACTAATTTATTTGATTTATATACTGCTTTATGGGAGGTAGGGTAATTCACAAATGATATCTAAAACATTATTTTAGAGCACATGGAAACTTGAAAATTTTGTTGTTGACTAGTATACGCTGCAACCCTTAGCTTTCAAGTCCAATTTTCACCCAAATCAGTCTTCCATTATCCCTAAACATCTTTTAATCTCATTTTCTCCAAACTTGAGTCCTCTCTCCCCCTTTACATTTTTCTCCTCCAAGGCAGCATTTTTGGGAGCTCAGGACATCTAGATCTGCATGCAGCTTTCTCCACCCCACACGACCATTGGTCCTGTTCCGTCTTTCCAGCAATGAAGTTGCTGGGATGTAGAGAGTTGATCACTCACTTGTCCTAGATCTAAGATAGATTATATATAACATTTCTCCCCAGCTCCCTATCCCTCAGCCCCACCCTATGATAAACACAGAAGCCTGCCATCTCCCTGTCTATACTGTATTCACTAAAGGTAGAACTTTTCTCATCCCAGGAGCTTCCAACCAATCCATCCTAGAATGACAATGGAGAGGGTAAAGAGCAGACCTTTTAAATGCTGCTATGTTCTCACTGTAGGTGATGCCGTCGTCAGCTTTTCCTTCAATAAAGTCCCAGGAGGTCTTAGACAGCTGCTTTTGCGCATGTGCCTTAAAATCTGCCAAACACACCAAAGGCATTTCTGGACCTTCAAGACAGAAAAATAAAACAAAGCCAGTGAAAGCACTTTGGGCATACAGGGGTGGGGGCCGAGTGTGAAGCCACATCTGTTTGTTGGTGTGCTTTAACTCAGTGCACTTCTGCTGACCCCCAAACTAGAAGACTTTCTTCCTTTCAAAGCCACTCCCCATACCTGATCGTTTGGTCTTCTAAATGTCTACCATGGCTTCTTCCTACATTCCGCACACATTGCTCTAGACGGTAAAGGCTGTGCTGTACCGTAAGGGATTACAACTGAAGGGTTTTTTTGGGTGGTGTAGACCTTCATAAAATGGAAGTCTCATTGCATATCTAGTGCCCATATCATTTCACTCACCTCTTTCCAGGACCTTACCTCCTAAGCGCCTACTCAGTGTCATGTCTCAGTGGGTTTCCTTTCATTGTGAGATGGCATTCGTACCACTGTGTGAAATCAGGTCTGCTCTGATATCAGTGAGAGTTCCCAGGATCTCTAAGATATCTGAATTGCTCAAGGCTATGGACAGCATGGTGAAAGCAGCTGATTATTTTGGGTTGCCCCTTGGCTGGGTGATTGGACATGTTGCCAAAATGTCACTGCCTTCTGCCTTTTGTTACTTCTGCCAAGAGCATATTTTGTTCCCGTTTATTTCTGTCAATGATATGAACCCTGCATCTAGTGCACGGGACTTCTGATACAAGTACCCAAAGGGACTGAAGAGAGCCTAGTTTAGGGCTTACCAGTAATTTCTCCAATAGGAAGGAGAACAGTGAGATTAATAGCTGCAAAGACACTGTAGACACTGGGGTTGGTCACAGCATTCAGGGCTCTTACACAAGAAGATTCTGGAAGGAAAGGATGGAAAATGCAAGCTTTAAATACCTAGCCAACTCTGGTGCAGGAGATAATCGGGTAAAATTACCCTGAGCCTAAAACTAGAAACCAAAGAGCATTTAAGTTACTGGCTGAGGGAAAGATACATGTACCAGAAACTCACTCTTCAACAGGAAATGGCAAAAGACCCAAGATCCAGACAAAAAATGGGGGTGCTGAATATTTTGGCTGGGATAGAGATGAAGCAGAACTGGTCTGAGGGTAACTGGAACTAGGCCCAGAGAAACCCAACAGAGAAGCTACGGGGCTAAACAAGAGTTCTGTTGAAAAAAAAGCCCCTGTGGTGTGGGCACTTTCCATGGAAGCTAGGAAGAGGCATTTGACTACACCTACAGAGCTTTGCATGGGCAACCTTGTCAGTCAGTGGGCAGGACACTGTCCAAATGCTGAGCTATTCTGACAAAGTGCCATAGTTGCTTTAACCCACCCCTACCTACCTTACTCATGGATGCATTAATACACCATAGGCCAATGAATTACTTATTTTACATCCAACTACCTTGCAATTCCTCATTCATAGTTCTGTGTGCATAGAAAAGTTAATACAGCAGTTTGGAGAGTGATCTTGCTTTCAAGGTTGGGACTTGGCTTATAGTTAGAAACTTACCCCACAGCAAGGCCTGATAAGAACGATTTAGTTTAACTGAACTGTTCTGTTTGCTTATTTTAACAATGTGATTTATGCTAAACATCTGCTTTCCTTCTAGGAGCCTAGGACTTTGTTACAGAGAGGGGTCATACAACCATCCCCCAACATGAGTTGGTAGGCTTACAGCCTCTAACATGTCTCATCTTGGCACTAGAGAATTCAACACATCTCTTGGAAGCTTATACTTGTTTTTCCTCAGACCTTTCCCTATCCTAACTTTTCTTTGCATCTTATCACTGAAATAGCTTATTGCCTCACTGATGTGTTGAGTTTGGTGGATTCCCTTACTGAACACACTGATTCCACAGCTGTATCCCTGGCCTTGGGATGATAAAACACTAAATTAGTATGCAGACGTGTGATGTCTTCAATTTAGCATTCCCCTGTGTGCCGGGTTTATGCTTTTGAGGAAGGGTAAAATTCCATCAGATTTCAGTTACTGCCTTCCTACACATTAAATGCCCGTGGTAATGTTCTTGTGAATTGGTCTAGCGTAAAAACTGCACAGAACTGGAATCTAATTCATGAGAAGCAACTCAGCATTACCCGTCCATAGTATTGTGATTATGGAATTTGAAATGTTTGACAATTAAGTGTTAATCTCAGCATCTTTAAATGTAACTGAAGCTATCTCACTTTCACTGTCCCTTCTCTTCTTTCCATTAGTAGCTGCCAACTTCTCTGTCAAATAGACAGAGACATTATAGCTAATGGACTGTTAATCTCTCTCTCTCTTTTTTTTTATTCAGAGGGAATGGGGTTCAGAAAATAGGAAATTTGTGGATTATTGGATAATAAATTAGTGTAGGCAATGACTTGGGAACTATATCTCCTGTTAGCCTCCAAAGATATATGCTCTCCTCCAATTCAACAGTAAGGAGCAAAGTTGTCACAGTAGTATTTTAAAATATAAATGTTATGTAAGTTTTATATATATTATGTATATATATATATTAATTTTGATCAGTGATTTGAATTGCATGTTAAATTACATTTAAGAAAAGGTTGGAAGTGTAAAGATACAATTGTCCAATTTTCTTTCTATGACGTAAGCAAAGGTCAATAGAGTACTGAGTTCATTGTTCTTACTAAAGGAACAATGTTAAAGTTACAGTTGAAGAGAATCACACTTCGCTTTTCAAAGCTTTTCCTGAATTTGAGAAAGAACTTGGTGCAATATTTTTGTATATTGCAATCTGCTTCATACCAGTGTTGAAACCAGAAACTGAAGGGAGGATTTGAGTCATCCAACCACTTCTTGTGGGACTATTTCCTCGGTCTCATTCATGTGTTCTACGTCTGTTCTTTTTTGACTCTGCTTGTCCTGAGAAACAGGCTGGGCATAAGGAAAGCCTTTTACACGCAGGCCAGACTTTGTTTCTGGAGCCTTATCTCCTTGAGTGTCTTCAAACTCGTTCTTTCAGGGTTGAACACGGAGAGAAACATTTCAGAAAAGACAAATGAAACCCCAAGAGCAAGGATGCTCTCAGGTATCTGCTGCTATGCTCTGATGGTCAAACACTGATCCTTGACCCAAGATCCAAACTGGAGCTAGCTCCCCTGGTGAGGAAGACCTTGTTTTGTTCTGGGTGATGATTTGAACTGAGCCCACTATCCTAGACAAAGCATTGTTTTCTTTGAAGATTTTACAGCATACATTGTGCTGTTACCTAAGAAACTGTGGGGTATCAGAGTCTGCATTTGGTTCAAAGACCCTAGGGTCCTCTGTAGGGCACAAGGAGAGAATTACAGAGCACACTGGGAGACACAAAGGGAATCAGTTTGCCTCACTGAAGGCTGCTTTGGTAATTCAGGATATGTCATTTCAAAATCCTTTGGCCTACTCTCTTGGAATTTAGGCCAAGGTTTGTTAAGTCAAAGATAAGATCAAGGACCACATCCTGAAGCCAAGTTTGGGAGATTATGGGATCCAAGGTTAGCTGAAATGGATTCTGGGAAGACAGTTCCAGCCTCAAAGATAGATGTTGCAAAAGTCAGGATAACCTTCATAGCCTTTATCCACAGCAATTTATCTTGAGTATTCTTAATCTTAATGTTAAATAAATATTTAAAAAGCACAATTAAATTTATGGCTGAATTCTTTAGGGAAAGAGTACAGCAGGATGAGACTCTGCATGCTTTCAGGACAAGGGGTCTCAGACAGCGGGCTTGATCACTTAGGTACCTTAGGCAAAGAGTGTCAATCATGGGGATAGTCCCAGGAAAACAATAACAGGGGAGGTAACTAACAGGAAAAAGATTTGAATCAGAGCAATGCCATGAAAGGAGTGCTCCAGCAAAAGGTACTTTGAGAAACATTAGAGTAAAGGAACAGAAGTCCCTTGTGGCCTAACAGGCATCAGTTTAGTCAGAGGCTGCAAGGATTGATCAGCCTAGAAGCAATTCTGGTCCGATCTTTGGTCCATCATATTAAAAGCACAGGACCCTTTCAGGCTGTGATGCTCATTCATTGATTTCATGATGAGGAAATAAGCTCTTTTCTTTGTTCAGTAACCCTCAACCTGTCTCACTAGCTGTTCCCCTTCCCTGTTAATGTTTCTTCCTTTCTTGTCCTGTGCCCTGTGCTGCCATGGGTAGGGTGCTATTTGTGTTTTTCTGAACTCTATCTACACTGGTCCAAGGGACAGATTCATGCTTGTGTTCTACTCTAGGGACTGGTGTATCACAGGTCCAGGACATGCTCATCCCAGAGACCATAAGCATCTTGTCATTCCTTATTTTTCTTTCACTCTGTGGTGTCAACAATTAAGATTACTGTTCTCGGGGTTGGGGATTTAGCTCAGTGGTAGAGCGCTTGCCTAGCAAGCACAAGGCCCTGGGTTTGGTCCTCAGCTCCAAAATAAAAAAAAAAGATTACTATTCTCCATAAATAACATTCATGAGAACATAAATTATGTATAACATATTTTTTATAGTTTCCAATGTTGAACGATTAGTATCAACACAACAACATTGCTCTGTAGCCTTTCGTATTCTGAGTGTCCCAAGTTTCAGAAACTTTGCTAATCAAGGGAGTACTTTCTGTCACTTAGAATCCAATCACTATTTCACTATCATTTTATCTTTGGGAACAATATGTTCTGAGCTCTGAAGAAATAACTTCCAGGTAGAGTGTTGATGCTCAGCTGTGTTGTTAATTGTTTGCTTTGTATGGGACTTGGAGACAGTTGGGGGAATGCTAGAAGAGACAGCAATAGAGAGTTTAGAAAGATTGAGGGATTTCCTGATTCGGTTAAGCAATGGAATGATTTAATTGTGCATATTTGAAAGCAACACAATTGATCCTTCTAAATAATAGTAATAGTAATTGATGATGATGATGATGATGACGATGATGATGAATGCCACACTGTAACCATCTGTCTAGTGTGTCATGATACTGAGCGCACTGTGTGTGGCTTATATATACTAATATTTTAACTCTCACTGTCATCCCCAAATGAAATTATTGCTATCCTCCATTTCAAAAGCGAAAGATTAAAACATTTCATACAATAATCACACATCTAGTTGTGTTTTCTTAATTTCAGTTGCCTGGCTGTTAATCACTACGAAAGGAAGAAATCATCTGTTGCCAAGAGTTGTTTACGGTACAAAAGAGTTGGCACCTTAGATATTTCAAACGTCTTGGTCATATGTAGCATATTGCTTCCTCTGGCAACATTACATCTCTACCAGAAAGTATAAAGCTACCAGGTAAGCAAGCAAGCAAGTGGCCAACTAACCAAATGACCAAAAAAACCTCACCGAGATGCTCATTAAAAATAACCTGAACAAAACACCAATGGCTTATGCTCTAAGATCAAGAATTGACAAATGGGATCTCATAAAACTACAAAGCTTCTGTAAGGCAAAGGACACTGTGGTTAGGACAAAACGGCAACCAACAGATTGGGAAAAGATCTTTACCAATCCTACAACAGATAGAGGCCTTATATCCAAAATATACAAAGAACTCAAAAAGTTAGACCGCAGGGAGACAAATAACCCTATTAAAAAATGGGGTTCAGAGCTAAACAAAGAATTCACAGCTGAGGAATGCCGAATGGCTGAGAAACACCTAAAGAAATGTTCAACATCTTTAGTCATCAGGGAAATGCAAATCAAAACAACCCTGAGATTTCACCTCACACCAGTGAGAATGGCTAAGATCAAAAACTCAGGTGACAGCAAATGCTGGCGAGGATCTTGGAGAAAGAGGAACACCCTCCATTGTTGGTGGGGTTGCAGACTGGTACAACCATTCTGGAAATCAGTCTGGAGGTTTCTCAGAAAATTGGACATTGAACTGCCTGAGGATCCAGCTATACCTCTCTTGGGCATATACCCAAAAGATGCCCCAACATATAAAAAAGACACGTGCGCCACTATGTTCATAGCAGCCTTATTTATAATAGCCAGAAGCTGGAAAGAACCCAGATGCCCTTCAACAGAGGAGTGGATACAGAAAATGTGTACATCTACACAATGAATATTACTCAGCTATCAAAAACAACGACTTTTATGAAATTAGAGGCAAATGGTTGGAACTGGAAAATATCATCCTGAGTGAGCTAACCCAATCACAGAAAGACATACATGGTATGCACTCACTGATAAGTGGCTATTAGCCCAAATGCTTGAATTACCCTAGATGCCTAGAACAAATGAAACTCAAGACGGATGATCAAAATGTGAATGCTTCACTCCTTCTTTAAAAGGGGGAACAAGAATACCCTTGGCAGGAAGAGAGAGGCAAAGATTAAAACAGAGACTGAAGGAACACCCATTCAGAGCCTGCCCACATGTGGCCCATACATATACAGCCACCCAATTAGACAAGATGGATGAAGCAAAGAAGTGCAGACCGATAGGAGCCGGATGTAGATCGATCCTGAGAGACACAGCCAGAATACAGCAAATACAGAGGCGAATGCCAGCAGCAAACCACTGAACTGAGAACGGGACCCCCGTTGAAGGAATCAGAGAAAGAACTGGAAGAGCTTGAAGGGGCTTGAGACCCCATATGTACAACAATGCCAAGCAACCAGAGCTTCCAGGGACTAAGCCACTACCCAAAGACTATACATGGACTGACCCTGGACTCTGACCTCATAGGTAGCAATGAATATCCTAGTAAGAGCACCAGTGGAAGGGGAAGGCCTGGGTCCTGCTAAGACTGAACCCCCCAGTGAACTAGACTGTCGGGGGGAGGGCGGCAATGGGGGGAGGGTGGGGAGGGGAACACCCATAAGGAAGGGGGGGAGGGAAGGGGATGTTTGCCCGGAAACCGGGAAAGGGAATAACACTCGAAATGTACATAAGAAATACTCAAGTTAATTAAAAAAAAAAATAACCTGGGCATTTAAATCCATCTCAATACCTTCCAAACATTCTCCCACTTGTTACAGCATTTGACCCTCACAGTACAGAGTACATAGAAGAGTTAAAGACTTCAAAAACTGGTTTGCTCCTGATGCCCTTGAAGCCACATGGAGTGTTGTATGGAGGAAACAGCATTAATTGTGCAGCACAGAGTGAACTTAGTCAATTCTCATGAATTTGAGCCACTGGGAAAGGTGTCCTGATTGACCACATGCGACCTCTGTGTTGTCTGTTTGCTCAGGACAGAGTGTACAAACAGACAGAAGTTACACAAATGTTTCCTTTGCTTTTTATCATAGGCTGAGGGGTAGGAGAGTCCAAATGTTCCAAAATATAAACCTGACTGCCACCATGGCACTGCTACACCGCTGACTCCACACGCTGGCCTGAGGTCAGAACCCAGTGCAGGCGACTACCTTCAGACTATGAGTGAAGTCCAAGTGAATCTTGTTTTTAGACTTCATGTTCCTGCCCAGGGCGTCCCATTATACACACAAGAATATTCCACTACCATAGCTGTACCACTTCCTGCTCCCCTAGACTATTAACATTTCCCAGTTGTTAAAGACAGATGGGTTTATATGACTAATCTGGCCAACTGGCTGGGTGTGGTCCCACCATACTAGTTTGCTAGAAGATGTAAGACATTCTTTATTCTTGCTGCTATAGCCAGCCAGGTGCTCCGTCTTCCAAAATCCACATCTATGAGATAAAGGCAACTTGGATTTCCAAATCTGTCTTTGTAAACGGGCAGCCTTGTAGGTCTGTTGATTTTAAATGAAAAAAATGTGTATTTGTACGTACATATTTTTATATTAACTGACTGATGTTGTAGGGTGTATTTTTACAATAGTGACTAGCTTTAATTAGATATCTAGGCACTGTCCTGAACACTGCAGGTTAAGTAAAAAGCTCATTTTTCAGGCTCAGCTTTCAAGACACGGTAAAAGTTGAAGATAGGATTCAGTATTTCATTCTCAGTTTACTGGTATAATTTAGAGATTTACATGACTGTTTTCCTAGGGAGAGCTACTGGAAATATGGGGAAAAAATTTCCATTTCTTCTCAAAGGGGATCTCAGATGATT
The DNA here is from genome assembly GCF_011064425.1 of Rattus rattus. NCBI lineage: Eukaryota > Metazoa > Chordata > Mammalia > Rodentia > Muridae > Rattus > Rattus rattus. The sequence goes on from NC_046156.1 coordinate 58,702,289, forward strand.
CCCAATATCATTTGTACAAGTTCCAGTTGTTACGAAGTTATAAAATCACAGCATCACTCTCAAGTCCAGGGTTCCTGTAAGAACTAAAAAATTCTGTAAAATTTAGAATGACGGAGTGGTTCCCAGTAGAGGATTTAGGCGATGTGCATTGTGGGAGGCTGTAGAAGAACAGAAAACATCCTTTTCTTTTGTTCTGTTTCCTCGTTCATCCATTCCATTCAAGTATTGGCTATCTATTTGCCAATACCACCCAGCCTTGGTTTCTCCTCTTCTCTGTCCTTTCCAGACTTGTGTGGAAACTGAACACAACCCCAAGAAGTCCTTCTACTGAAGGGAACTCACACCTGCTTCCAAAGAACAGAGTACCTCCAAATAAATGTTCTCATTATTTGAAAAAAATTAACTATATGACTGATAGAGAGCTTATATCCAAAATATACAAAGAACTCAAGTTCGACTGCAGGGAGAAAAATAACCCTATTAAAAAATAGGGTTCAGAGCTAAACAAAGAATTCACAGCTGAGGAATGCCGAATGGCTGAGAAACACCTAAAGAAATGTTCAACATCTTTAGTCATAAGGGAAATACAAATCAAAACAACCCTGAGATTCTACCTCACACCAGTCAGAATGGCTAAGATCAAAAGCTCCAGTGACAGCAGATGATGGCGAGGATGTGGAGAAAGAGGAGCACTCCTCCATTGTTGGTGGGATTGCAGACTGGTACAACCACTCTGGAAATCAGTCTGGAGGTTCCTCAGAAAATTGGACCTGAGGACCCAGCATATACCCAAAAGATGCTCCAACATACAACAAAGACACATGCTCCATTATGTTCATAGCAGCCTTATTTATAATAGCCAGAAGCTGGAAAGAACCCAGATGCCCTTCAACAGAGGAATGGATTTAAAAATTGTGGTACATCTACACAATGGAGTACTACTCAGCCATCAAAAACAACGACTTTATGAAATTCATAGGCAAATGGATGGAACTGGAAAATATCATCCTGAATGAGGCAACTCAATCACAGAAAAACACACATGTTATGCATTCACTGATAAGTGGATATTAGCCCAAATGCTCCAATTACCCTAGATGCACAGAACACATGAAACGCAAGGATGACCAAAATGCAGATGCTTCACTCCTTCTTTAAAAGGGGAATAAGAATACCCTTGGGAGGTGATAGGGAGGCAAAGTTTAGAACAGAGATTAAAGGAACGCCCATTCAGAGCCTGCCTCACATGTGACCCATACATATACAGCCACCAAACTAGATAAGATAGATGAAGCAAAGAAGTGCAGGAACCGGATGTAGATCTCTCCTGAGAGGCACAGCCAGAATACGGCAAATATTGGACCCCCGTTGAAGGAATCAGAGAAAGGACTGAAAGAGCTGAAGGGGCTTGAGACCTCAAATGAACAACAATGCCAACCAACCAGAGCTTCCAGGGACTAAGCCACTACCCAAAGACTATACATGAACTGACCATGGGCTCCAACTGCATAGGGAGCAATGAATATCCTAGTAAGAGCACCAGTGGAAGGGGAAGCCCTTGGTCCTGCCAAGGCAGGACTGCCAGTGAATAAGGTTCTTGGGGGGAGGGCAGTAATTGGGGGAAGATGGGGAGGGGAACACCCATGTAGAAGGGGAAGGGCAGGGGTTGGGGGGATGTTGCCCTGGAAACCCGGAAAGGGAATAACATTTGAAATGTAAATAAGAAATACCCAATTTAATAAAGATGGAAAAAAAAAGAAATTCAAAAAAGAAGTGATAGACAGCATTCTTAGTATAGCCAATGCTCCATGTAACAAGCACATTTAAGGGCAGGAACCTTTTTAAAGAACATATTTTGGCTAATTTTCCCCTATGGATGCACACACCTTCTGCCATTTCCAGGTTTAAATTCACTAGACTGAACCTTTTCTGCCTGCAGACTTTGATACTACAGCTTCCTTGGGTAGTGCCTGAATGTCCCGTTTCCCCCTCTCCCGCACCCCCTCCACCTATTTCCATGTAACTTTCTTTGCCAAGCTCTCACTATGCCTACCCCAACCTCACCTACTATTTCATCTTCTCCCCCCAAGTTCCAAGCATATAGAAGATACCCCAAGACAAACCTGACTCTAAGGTCTTCCAATGACCAGTAAGAGCTGTAGGTAGAGGCAGCAATGCAAAGCCCGCTACAGTGGTTCATTGCCCAGCTCTGAGGTAAAATATATTCAAGGATAAACACTAACCTTTTAGTTAACCAGTTATCAGGGAAGTAATAAATAACCAGTCCAGACTGAAGTTAGCCTTGACATAAACTTGAATGGCTTTGTAATGTTTGTTCCCCAAACTCGTTGTTTAAAAGATATAAAAAAAAATTCCGAGATTTGTCCTGATTAAAGTTCAAAATATAAAGTAGTTGTTTATTAGCTTTTCAGCTGCCTGTTCATAAGGATGGTTAACGGAAAGATATGAGTGATTTCAGGTGGAGAGTTAAAAAATATCCTGCAATGGAAAAAGGAACCTTTGCCCAGGGTGTGGTAACCGGAGAGAGCAGATTAGAGCTTGAAAGCCATCGGCAGGAAGATAGTGAGGATCCAGGACAGGGCTGCAGAAGAATAGTGTGGTGCCCTACATACTGAAATAGACGACCAAATTAACGCAGGAGACAAACATTTATGTCTCTGAGGACAACATGATTCAGTTAAATAAGATGACTGCAAGGTGAAATGAAACTGTATTTGGGGGTGCGGGGGGGGGGCTGACTCCCTCAGGACAGTCTTGTAGGGTTGATTCACTCAAGCTGACTAATTTGTTAATTGTCAGACCCCCTTCTCTTCTTCTACCCAGCTCTTATCAGAAGTTTTTGCATTACAACAGCATGTAACATTTTAAGTGGTTACAACACACCAGACACATTCTAGAAGATATTTTGATTGCTTCCCAGACACATGGTTAGACGTTTCCCCCCATTTTTCAGAACAATGAATAGGGTTAATTAACCTGCTCAAAGCCATTACCACTGTGAAGGTAATCTTGACTGTCAACTTGATGGGATTTAGGCTCACCTGGGCAGTGCCTTTCTGGGTGTGTTTGGGTATGAGTATGGGTATTTCTATAGTCTGAGTGAGCTGAACAGAATCTGGCCAGAATGTTGTGGGGCACCATCCCACCATCCCCAGACTTAGTTTTAAAACAAGGAAAAAAAAAGTTGATGTCGTGGTTCATGCTTGCAATTTAGTCATTCTGATGGCCAAGATAAGTAGATTGTCAGAAGTTCAAGGCTAGCCTAAATTACATAGTGAGATTGAGACTGTATGAACTACAGCGTAAAGCCCTGTTCAAACAAAGCAAAGCCAAGCAAAACAGTGCAAAACAGAACGAAACCAGACTGAACAAGCCAAACAGAAGAGAAATAGGAGAGCAGGAACATCCACCATTTTGTTTCCTGATCATGGATACGACGTGATCACCCTTTGCTGCCTATAGTGGACTATCCTGACTCCCTTTAAACAGAGAGCACAAATAAATTCTCTCTTCTTTAAGTTGCATTCCTGGGGCTCTTAGTCATAGTGATGAAAAAACAAGAGGAACACTAACCTAATAAACATCATTAAGATCTAAACCTAACTTGACCTTAATACTGCTGTGGGAAGAGTGCTAATTGTCTACCATTGACTGGGTAGCCTTCTGGAGCTCAGCATGGAATGGCTGACTCCCTTCATTACCAGAGTTTCTCCTTCCCTGACCTTGTCTGGGGAATTCTAAGCTGCCACATTTGCCTGTGAAGAATGTCACATAGCCTTAATTAGTTTATAGAATCAATTTCCTTTCTCTGACAGAACCTGTTCAGCCAGCTCCTGAGAATCCTGAGATGCTAATGAGGCATTCCCAGTACCCTAAGGTCTCCAGTCAATGACCTTTGCCCATCCTGCATGTCCCTGCCCTCAGACCCCCAAATTTTATAAGCCTTTAAGCACCCTAAGCAAGCTTGACCTGCCCACTGACTGTGTGTGGATCCTGGTGTGATTTAGTCACCATCTGTCCTCACAGAGAATCTGAACCCTGGCTTGACACCACTGCCCTTGTGGATTGTATTGGCCATGAGCATGGGAAGACCCACTGACTGCCATTGCAGAACTTCAATATCTTCTAATGGTCATGGGAGTGAGACCTGATCTTCTTCCAGAATCTGCAGTGCCAGTGAAAAAGAAGTTTTCCTTTCTGTTGCCCAAACTTTCCCTATTTTATCTGCTTGGAGTTGGGGTGGGGGTGGGCTGGGGGGCGGGAGGATGACCACTAGATGGCAATACTATATCAAAAATGCTTTCAAAATCGCCTGCAGTTAATGTGGAAATTTCTTTGGCACAGTGGTTTTCACCCCTTTGTATTTAGCCCTGGAGTATATGTATACCTGTGGTCAACTCTAACAACAGCTGGACAGCATACAGTGCTTTAATTGACATTTTCCATTACACCATGAAGTAGATGAGGCTTTAGTTTCTATTTATGTTACTTAATTTTATTTGTTTGTTTGAGACAGGGTTTCTCTGTGTATCCTTGGCTATCCTGGAACTAACTTTGTATACCAGGCTGGCCTCAAACTCACAGAGACCCACCTTCCTCTGTCTCCTGAGTGCTGGAATTAAAGGCATGCACCACCACTGCCATATTTATTAACCTCTGCACATCGCTTGGATCCTTTTGTGCCTTATGTCTTCACATCTCTCAAACTACGATGAGAAGTGTCCTGTTTTCTGTTGGCTATGGGGAGGAAAGTGTTTGTTCTAGTATACCGAGTCATAATCTATTGTTAGGTAGGAGCCTGGAGGCCAGAACTGAAGCAGAAACTGAGGAGAAGTGCTGCTGACTGGCTTGCTCCTTGTGGCTTGCTCAGACTGTTTTATTTTTGTTATTATTTTTTGCATAGCACAGGACCACCAGTCCTGGGTGACTACCAGTAGGTTGAGTCTTCCTACCTCAGTCATTAAGAAAATGTCCACAGAGTCTTGCCTAGAGACCAGCATGATGGAGACATTTTCTCAACTGAAGTTCTCTCTTTTAAAATGACTCTAGCTTGTATCCAGTTGACGAAAATCTCATCAGCACAAGAAGCAATGAGTTGATATAGGTGAGCGCTAGTAGCAGAGAAGAGAAAGATCTCATAGAAGACTCAAATTTGAACTATGTATCATCCTAGATCCTTTTTGAATTGGGTTGTTGAGCTGAGCTAAGGAAGATCCCTCTTCATAGATGGAACTAAAGTTTTATATAAGTATCCAATACCCTCACTTAAGGGAGTTACTCTCAATGGATAGATATAAGATCAGAGATAGAACAGCTGAGATGGGAATTGGACAGCCTCTCTTCATTTTAGAGAATTGGTTCATCGTGAGACAGACCAGCCTCGGACTCATCTGTCTTCTACCGAGCATCACCAGTAGTATTTTGAGAGAACTTGGGGTGCAACTGGGAAGTGGTACTTATCTTTCTTGGGTGGCCATTATTACCTTTTGTGCAATGTGCCTGCTTAGTTTTGGTGAGGAGAATGAGCTGCTATCCTAAGTAGTCATCACCCAGCCAGAAAGCAGGCAGTAGTTGCCCTCCATCAAATTCCTGAGTCCTGAGCAATTGAATTCTTCTGTTCTACTCCTACGGTGAGTCTCACTTGAGATAGTTCTGCAGGTCAGGATGAACCCTAGACTTGGCTATGTATGACTTACGACCATCAGACTGAAAGTCATGCTTGACATTTGAAGGTAATCAGCGTAGTGTCACACTTCAGTTACTGAAATCACTCAAGGGTAGGGCTAAGTCATATCAAGAGAAGTTTGCATATGTCTGATCCCATTATAAGCTATGAACCTTCAGCAGTGGCTATGCTATTGGTAGGTCCAGAGGCATGGCATAGTTACAAGGACACATGGGAAGAAAGCTTAAAGAGGGACTTTTGGGGGTCTTAGGTACAAGACAAATAGATTTACATCATTTGTCCTTATTTTATGGAGTCAAAATTGTTCACCAGGTGCTGAATTCACTACCTAGGTCAGATCAGACTGGAAACAAATGGAGTGTCCTGACATGGGATTGATCCTTCCTTGGGTCACGGAGATAGTTGGATTCTAGAGATAGCACAGGAGATCAATATTCCCGTCATGAGTGTGGGAGCCTGTAGTGAGTAGTTTGAAAAGAGAACCACGCTAAATCCTGCTAGGCACTGGCATCGGTGGTGCTGCTCACCCCCATGGCCAGCCCCAAGCGGCCATCTTGCCCTGATTCCAGCTGCCAACCACTTTAGTCAAAAGTACTTTATCACTGCTCAGATGATAGCTCTCTCCTCTCTGCTTGCTAAGCTGACAGAACCAGTCTTTTCTGAAATACCTGGAGATGCTTGCACTTCCCAGGCCACCCACCCCCTGTGGCTAGCCTGCGGAAAGCCAGCTACTGCTCACTCAGATCCCCTTAACCCAGTAAAATGATAGCACTAGATACTTCTAATATACCAGCCAGATTTATAATGGGTAAATCTCCAACCCCTAAATGCCTGCACAAAGAGCACAAAACTCAATTGATATAAATACAAGCTGCACACTAGATTGGGAAAATGCACCCTCCATTACTGTTGCCCACCTAAGACATCCCTAGCTACTTGTGGCTTCTCCAGGCCACATGGATCTGGTTCATCTTTTTCTCCCTCCATCTTCTTCTTTCTCCGTCTTCCATCTCATCTGACCTTGTTCTTCTCCCCCTCTCTTCCTGTTCTGTTTGGAAGATCCCGCCTCAATATCTTCGGTCAATGATTGGTTTCCTGTCGTCTTTATCAAGTAACTCGAGGAAATTCTCCAACAGGTGCTCACAGCAAGGTACTATGGACCCAAAAACCTATTGGTGTGAAAGCCATTGACGTATTGGAGATAGTTTGTCTTTATTGAAAGGTTTATGAGGATTGAGGCTCAAACTCAACTAAATGCAAATTAAGTGGCAAGAGCCAATGTCTAGAGTATGAGAAAAAAAAATCTTTTATTGAGAAGTAACAGCTTACTTCACACCACCACCTCATACTGGGACTCCTGGACATAGACACCAGATGACCTCACAGTTCTGAAATGAGGGGTGTGTAGAGAACACTGTGGTTAGTAGCAGAAAACGCTCCTGAAATGAGAGCTAGTACTGTTGGCAAGCAGACAGATACTCTGAGGTTCAGCACCTACGCTACAGCCTTGCTGAACTTACTGACTTTTGTGCTTACCCAGAAGCAGACCTATGTCAGTTATAAAGTTGGTCACCCAAGTGGGACTTCTCCCTTGAAGGCTTCTGGCTACTTAACCTGCCTACAGGAGAATCAGGGCTAAGGCGTTTTGTCCTGGGTTAACTTTAACCTGTCGACAGAAGCAGACAATGGTACATAGAAGTGTCTTCTTGGTGCTTGGCTGCATTCCCATCAAGTTGTATTGAATTTAGTGGACACTCTGAACCTTTGATTGAAAAGTTTCTCTGGATTGTGAGTCCTACTGGATGATTCTATTTGTGGCTAGGGTTCTGACTAGGGTATCTGCCTAGTTCTGACTCAAACACCTCTCCAAGGTGACTGACATAATCTAGCTTCTTTCTCTGTCTTTGACTTTTTAATCTGCTTGGTCTCAGCCTAAATCTGGCAATCTGTTTTAGTCTTCTGGCTTATCATTCTTTGGCTTGTTCTGTCTTCACCTATATCTAGCTTGTTCTCTCTTTAACCTCTCTCTGTAAAACTTGCTCAGTAAAACTGTCCCCTTCTCTTTCTTTTATTCTCTAGTTCTACCTTAAGTAGCCTCTTTTTTTTTCTGTCTGTTCTAATGAGAGGTTGGAATATGCTATCTCTTACGCATTATGCCAAATCTTCCTCTGATTCATCACTTTGTGTGCCTCTCAATTAGACATGAGTGCGTTCTTCTTCTTCTTCTTCTTCTTCTTCTTCTTCTTCTTCTTCTTCTTCTTCTTCTTCTTCTTCTTCTTCTTCTTCTTCTTCTTCCTCCTCCTCCTCCTCCTCCTCCTCCTCCTCCTCCTCCTCCTCCTCTTCCTCTCCTCCTTCTTCTTCTTCTTCTTCTTCTTCTTCTTCTTCTTCTTCTTCTTCTTCTTCTTCTTCTTCTTCTTCTTCTTCTTCTTCTTCTTTTCATCTTTATTAACTTGGGTATTTCTTATTTACATTTCAAGTGTTATTCCCTTTCCCAGCTTCCGGGCCAACATCCCCCCAACTCCTCTCCCTCCCCTTCTCCATGGGTGTTCCCCTCCTCATCCTCCCCCATTACTGCCCTCCCTGCAACAATCACATTCACTGGGGGTTCAGTCTTGGCAGGACTAAGGGCTTTCCTTGTAAACGGGTATGTTTACAATGCCAAGTTCAGCTGAAAATTCAAGCAGCAGTCAGACCTTCTTGGACCAAAGCAGCAATGACCTCTAAGTATTTTACTGGTGCTCTTACTACGCTATTCATTGCTACCTATGAGGTTGGAGCCCAGAGTCAGTCCATGTATAGTCTTTGGGTAGTGGCTTAGTCCCTGGAAGCTCTGGTTGCTTGGCGTTGTTGTTCATATGGGGTCTCGAGCCCCTTGAAGCTCTTCTAGTCCTTTCTCTGATTCATTCAATGGGGGTCCCGTTCTCAGTTCAGTGGTTTGCACAGCTGACTTCTAAGGCCTGAGGCTTGCCACTCATAAGGGTGCACTAGAAATGATTTTTCAATTGTCCTCTGGAAATCACAGAGCCATGTTGCACGACCTCACTGCAGCTGTGCTCATCTCACAGGACTGGCTCCCTCAGGATTTCATCAAGGACAGAAAAGTGACCCTGACAATTAAAGTGGTTGGTGGAGTTCTATATCATGTGATGAAGCTGTTTGCTGCCTCTGATCCAGCAAATAATCTCCCATCCTGCTTGGGTGAGAAAGTCTAAAGTCAGTGGGCCACACACAAAAGAAGGTATCAGAGTAAAGAGGGACTTACTGAGAAGGGTACTGGGGAGGTAGAGGCACGAGGTATATAAAATTACTGAAACCCATTATATAAAGGTACAAAACTTTTAAGCAATAAAAATTATTAATTAATGCAACAAAAACATTATCCACATATAAAATTTAAAACTTATGTTCTGTGCTGAATACACAAACCTCTCTTCTTTCATTATTGCCCAGTACACTATATAGACTTATGATCTACATAAATAACTTTAATGTATGTGTGTGTGCATGCACATGTGATATATATGTATATATGTTCTTTACAGATATATGTATTTTACACATATATAGAAATATATGTACATTGCACACATTATATATTACATATACACATATATGTGTATGTATGCACACATATGTACACACATATATGCGTATATATATATACACACATATATACATATATGTATATATAAAATGAGCTGCACAGAGGTACTTAAGTGGGATCTAGAGTTGGAAGCTGTTGTTACTGACATGGGCAGGTAACATCAGTGGGGAGAATTTGCCACAAAGAGTAAGATGAGCCTGTCATTTGGAAAAGGAGTTTCCTACAATATAGAGATGTACGGGGGCAGAGTCAAGATGCTAGTGCTAGAGGGAATGGAGGGCATTAAACAAAGAAAGGAGATGGAATCACCTTTTAATAGCTCCATGGGTTTCAGTGTAAAGAAGAAAGCCAAGTGCACGGCAAGACCTCCAGGGGGCGCTCCAGACCAGGAAGAGGAAGTCGGTTCCAGGCCGCTGGCAAGGAGGGCAAACTGAGACTGGAGAAACCGCTAACAGCGGTAGCAGCAGGTAGGCACCCCAGCTGGGTTACCAGAGCTGAGGCAGAGCAAGGCAGAGCAAACACGGAGGACTGACATTTGGGCTTCAAGCGGAATCTTCGTATCCGCTGATTTAATACATATAATCACATATAATTTTCTTTTACTTATTTTAATCGATGTTATGAACGGAATAAGAAAGCCATTAAATTACACCAATTTCAAATAATTTACAAGGTGCTCTAGGAGACAGTCTGTGTGGACAGAGCCCAGCACTGCATTCAAATGCCACATGCACAGTTGCAGCATTTCAAAAAAGCTTTGGTAGGTCTTAGGAGTGGTATAGCTGTAAACGAAGCTCAAAGAACACAAGAAATTTGTTCAAAGTCATTCAACTGGAAGGGAACAGATGCCAGTTTAAATTAAGATTCCAGCAAGATTTCAGGATTGAAAGCCATTGCCTTAAATGATTCTGAGTAACCTGAAATACCTGTTTGGAACAACCCAGTAGATAAACGATTGGGAAATATGTAAATGAAACTGTCATTTTGTGTATCTTGTCTGATTTAACCCCTTGATTACATTAAATTTATGTGTTGTCTAGTTCTCCCTCCCAGAAGTTTTAAATGTCGGTTGCAGAGGGTCAATTTGAGCTATCAGTCTGAACCATGGACTCAGTAGCCGCCATCTCTGTAACACTCTGCCGGACGGCTATTTATCAAATGTTAATGATGCCGGCCATGCACATGGCTTCTGCACTTGGACAGTGCTTACATCCTTGTTCAGTGGTGGAGAGCACGGACCCTCCTGGGTGAATTGATGCCGCCTTCCTGTGAGCTGCTAGCACAGGTATCATCTATACTCCTCTCAGCGGTTATGGGAATTTTAGATTTAATAACTCAGCATGTAGACTCTTTCAGTCCCTAGTCCTGACTTGCTTACCTGTGCAGGCAGTCACCTCGGTCCCTGCATGCCCAGTCCTGGTCGAGTTGGCATTGCCGGCTGGCTAAATGACTGTTTTTGATTGCATTATAAGCATCCCTCCCAAAGGCATGCATTTAAAATTCTGTGAAAACTGGAATTTCACTTGGATCAAGCACACCTCTCCTCTGAGAACTCTTCTGCAACACCTCTTCTTCCGGCCATGGCAAAAGCTCAAGGGACCAAGAGAGAATTCTGCAAAAATCTGTTGAAATGACTGCTAACAGCAACAATTTCTCCAAATTCTATGAATAACTAACAGAAATAAGTTATCAATTGCTAGTTTGGCACATGGACCTTGCCCAGTTAATAATTTCATCAAATTGCTTTTTAGCTGACTTGTTTTCAGCAGATGGGGGGTTGTGAATTTCCCCTTTCCTAACAACTCTCAGTCTTCCTGTCTCCTAAAACCCCTCCTGTTCTCTGTCACTCCATCTTGTCAAAAGACTTCACAGAGACAAGGCCAAAAGCCTCAGGTGATGACTTTTTTTTTTTTGCTATTATTATTGTTTAAATCGTTTGGCCTTGTGGAAAAAACTTCAATGTCCACAGCTATCAAGATTCTTTGGCTATATAACTCTTGAAGAAGAGTTTTTCCTGTCCTACCTTCCTTCTCTTCTCTTCTCTTCTCTTCTCTTCTCTTCTCTTCTCTTCTCTTCTCTTCTCTTCTCTTCTCTCCTCCCCCTCCCCTCCCCCTCCCCCTCCCCCTCTCCCCTCCCTCCTCCTCCTGTCTTCCCCCCCTCTCCTCCTCATCTCTCCTCTCTTATCTCTTTTCTTCCTTTCTGTTCTCCTTCCTTCCTTCCTTTCTTCTTTCTTTCTTTCTTTCTTTCTTTCTTTCTTTCTCTTTCCTCTTTATCCCTTTGCCTGTAATAGAATATATATGTATACATACATATATACATACACACATATCTACATTTATGTGTCTGAATATATGTATTTGTATGTATACAAATATATGTGTATATATGCTTGTATAAACATATTTGAGAAGGATTTTGTGAGGATTAATGGAATGACCTATGGTAGTGATGCGTACACGGAAACATTTTCATTCTGCACTTTGGTCTTCCCTGTGTGACCTTCACATTGTGCCATCTGCTCAGTAAGGCACAGCACACAGTTCCAGCCTTTCCTGTGGCTTTGTTTCCCTCTCTTCCTCTAAGCCATACTGACCCAGGTGCTATATCCCCACAGCTCAGTTCTGAGAACCAGCAGGATGAGTCAACATGGTGAGGTGGCAGTCAATACATGTGGCCAACAGGGGCTGCTTTATCAGACATTGAGGGTTGCACATATAAACCTCACCTGGGGCCAACTTTCACTCTTAGCTAAAAACTCTGGGAAATCTGAGGGGGGGTTTATTTGTTTGTTTTAGTTTTTGTGTTCTTTTCTACCTTCTTTCCTATAATCATGTGCTTAGAAAAACCAATTCTATTACTTTGTTGAAAGATCAGGCATTTTGTTCTGTTTTGTTTGGCCAGTGCTTGGTTTGAGATGAGCATGGTACTCAGTTCCAGTCGATGTGTATGAGGGATGTTTTATAGACAGTTCCTAATAAGGAGTTTGTCCTTCTCAGACACAGCCACTGCTGGAGATTGCCATGTTTGTGAATAACAGTTATACTTGAGACTAGATGTGAGGAAGGCTACCAAGTCTATAAGACAAGATGCTAAAAAGCCCAGATGGCAGAGAGGAAGGATAGACCCTGAGTCCTGGCACACTATCACGGAGTAGTCCTGGAAATACTGTATTGGGATACCTTGACTTGGGTCATCCCATCAGATATAACAATAGCTAGATGGGGTTATCAAAGAAAGGGAAACCAGACACGGCAGAATATTGCTGGCAGTGAGCACGCTTTCTTGTAAAGAGTATGTAGGAAACGCGGTCACACTTTATCAGTGAGACTTATTGCTAGGGGCATGAGGACCACTGGTAACTGTCGTCCCCCTACCCCAATAATCTGGCACTGCCTTGGCCTCCTGGGCTACCCTTGCCCATCATCACCACTCCAGTTCTTTAATTAACCTCCAGAGGTAGTGACTGAGGTCACTGTGAATAAAGATCACAGAGAACAGGAGTCCCATGCATAGCGTCGAGAATGCAGAACACTGGGGCTCCCGTGAGCCTTCCGATGCCTCTGCTGTACCTTCAGTGACTGGAAGAAGGATGTGGTGCTCAGAAAGGCAAGCACTGTAAGAAAGATCCTCATTATCTCAAAAGCAGATGCTACTAAAGGAGGAGGGCTTGTGTTGGGTCCCTCCCACAGGAATGGGAGTGTGAGCCCAAGAGCCAGTCTAGCTGTTTGAATTCTGCCTTCAACTCTTCCTGAGTATACGGTCTTGGGTAAATCAATGAACCTCTCAGTGCTTTGTTTTCCTCATCTGTAGAATGGATTCAATAATACCAATCACCATAAATGGTCACTATGAAGATTAAACAAGCGAATAAATGATTATGGAAGCTTCAGGGACTGAGTTGTAAATCAGTCAACGCTATTGTTCTAGGAAGCTGAAAATTTAGGGTAATTATTCTGTAGCATCAGAAAGAACAGGTAACTGAGAATAGAGCCATCAAAACACTGAAGCCTGCCTGCTTTGCTTGATTTATTCCTTCCTTTCTTTCATTCTTTCTAGTCTTTAATTCTTTTCCTCATAATGAAAATAGATTTTTTTCACACATACTATGTCCCGATTATGGTTTTCCCGCCCTCTACTCCTCCCAGTTCCTCTCCACTCCCCCCACCCCTATCCAGATCCACTCCCTTTCTGTCTCTCCTAAGAATAGGCTTATAGGAGCTAACAATACCACAAGATTAAACAAAAACTGTCACCTCAGAGTTGAGCAGGACAAACAGAAGGAAGAGAACCCAAGAGAAAGTACAAGGATCAGAGACCGACTCCTTCAGACACTCAGTAATCACATGAAAGCCCACCAGGGAGCCATTACCTCAGCACAGAAGCAGGAGACCTGTGCAGGCCCAGCGGGCACTGCACCTCTGCTGGTCTCCGTGAGTCCATAGCAGCTCTTACCGTGTTGATTCAAAAGGACTCGCTCTCTTGGTGGCCCCTTCCCTGCTGGCTCAGATTCTCTTTTTGCCTCCACTTCCACAGGGTTCTCTGAGCTCCAAGGGGAGGGATTTGGTGGAGACATCCCACTCAGGGCTTAGCATTCTAAGGCCTCTCACTCTCTGCATAAAGCTTAATTTTACCTTTCAAAGATTTTTTTCTTAGATAAGTGATGTCAATAATCATGGCCATTCTTCCCATTAAAGCAGGCATTTCTTTCTACTTTTATAGTTCAAAATCACGGCTAACCCTGGGATTTAAGACTCCTCTCTCTTGTGAGATGTTAGCAGCATTCATGCTAGGGTACCGGGTACTTGTTGCACTTACTTGCAGACCTACTGTGACTTGGCTCTCAGCTCGCTGGCTATTCTTTCTCAGCCTCCCTTGGTCATTCCATTGTTATCGTCTTGATTTCAAAATCTCAGTGTCCCTGTACCATTCCCCATCTAAGGCCGTGGGAATTAATTCCTTGTTTCCGGTCTCTCAGGCCACTTAGCCCAGGTTTGCCATCACACCTAGTCAGAACAAGAGGGTCCTGCGACTGACTGTCCCACTAGACATGCCCTCAAATGGGAGGGCACTGTTCACCTGTCGTTTCTTACCTGGCCACTGTGACAGAACGTGTAGGAGGAATGAGCCATCATACCCTGATTGACAGCCCAGAATGGTCCACCCATGTGCCACAGCTGCATCTCCATTTTACAGTCTTAAGATCTGCCTGGCATATGGAGACAGATGATGATAGAGAGCATTACCTGGCCAGCCAATCAGATGGTGCCAGCAACAAGGGGCGAGATGTCATGGATCAATGGGGCATGGATGGAGGATACTCCACAATTCTGCAGTAAATGAGCCTGCTTCTGCTTCTCACCTGACTCTCAGAGTATGTGTTGTTAACTCCATGCCTTCTTAGCCCCTACCGCCAAGGACCATCCAGAGGGCCGGAGGACTAGGCCAACAAAACTGTGATGACGTAGGGTATGCCTAACCTATGCCAAAACAGTGACATCATATAAGGGCTGTATTACACCTTCCCTCCTTACATTTTTGTCCATGACTCATTTTGTTGCTGTATGTCCGTCCTACTCTGTCTTGTATGTGGATTTTATATGACTTGTGACTTCACTTCCCAATACTTCTCCAGAACACCCACACAGTTGCTTTTAGCAAAAGAGTTGAATAAACAGATGACGGTTGACTTAAAGAGCCATTCTTACCTTGGGAATCCCACCTTGAATGCTTTATTTTGATAAAAATAGTGAAAGGTACTGAGGGGAAATGACTGAATCACACGGGTCTCCTTCCCAGAGGCAGAGACCTGAGGACAAAGAGAGACCAGAAGGCACACATATGGCTTGTCTTCCCGTGTCTGCTTCCATGTTAAGGAAAATAACCCTACATTTCCCTGCATTTATTTCTTTTTGTTTATTATGACAAACAAGGCTAGGATGGGTCAAGGTGTCAAAGAGCAAATGAGTAAGGGGATTGTATTGGGTCCTGGAGAGCCTGTGGAGGGAGCAAACTGGTACGTGCCTTTCTTTCTTTTTTTATTTTTTAAAAATAACCAAATCTGATAGAAATCCTTACTTCCTACTTTCTTCCCAGGGGTTATCTATGAGGCCATCCTAGTTTTTGCCTGCTGGAATTCTGCAGAGAGGGACACTTTTTAAAGTCTCTTTTAAAAAGCTGATGCTATGTCCACAGTTCCATATGAAAACAGACTTCAAGACCACCAAACCCGTACGGGCTCCCGAGCTGCTCGGAGCCTTGATGAATGGCTAGGACCACATTATAAAGGTCTCTGGAGAATAGGGCAAGAGTTACCAACTGTCTTCCTGAAATATACCAGCAAGAATGTGAGCCTTAATTAACGAAGCCCAAGGTTGATTTTTCTTGCTGCCTTTTTCTCTGAAAGACAAATAATAAGAAATGAATGAGGTTGGAGGCAAATGAGAACCATATTGGGAAAGTGAAACATAGTCAAACTTTTGGCTGAGCCGGTTGCAAAGAGCTAAAGTTCTTTAATCATCTCATTGGAGATGTAGCCAAAAAAAAAAAAATGCAATTTGAAACACACATACACACTCACACACAAACACTCTCTCATATACACATACACACACACGCACATGCACACATATGCACACACACACACACACACACACACACACACACACACACACACACACACACACACCCATACCCTCATTCTTTTTAACTGCAGATGAATCAGGATGGTAAGATGGTGGAGACAAGATCTGATGAGAAACATACCTGCTCTCCACCTACCTTATAAAAAGCCTTGGCAGTCACATTGGGGAATCCATCTATTGGTTCTTATAACATAATGTGTACTGTAGAATGTTCATTGACCCCAATACGCCCCTGCGCAGATGAACTTGGTCATGGGTTGGGCACATGCTAAAATGGTAACACACAGAGGATCTACATTTTCTGAAGAGATGTGTTTCTAGAAGAAGATGAATCTGTCTGAGAATAAAGTACACTACATCTGAAAGCGGGCAAGGCCAACTGTAATAGGATTCAGATAAGTCTTTATTAGAAATAAGATAGCCTGTTACTAGTGAGCAAATTGATAAAACACAGGGGAGTTTTTCTGATACTTGAGTTGGCCAGGTCGGCTGTATACAAAGGCCTCTGTCCACTCCCCTGCACTTCATAGCACTTCCATTTGAGAACTTAAAAGGTGTTAATGTCTTTGAAAATAAAGAGACAGAAGACACATCTGTCTTGGTTTTTGGCAGTAGAAGCATGTGACGGGAACTGTTCTAATAAAGCCCCACTTAAATTGATAGTAAATGAATACAACATACTGTGAGAATATTTTCATGAAGCTTATAATATTTCCTTTTTTTTTTTTTTTGAAAGGGAATGACTTAGCTTTCTGGTTCCCTTGTTTCCTTATTTATTGTTCTCTAGGGAAGGATGGAGTTTCTTAGCTTCTGAATCTTCTGGGCATGCTCAGCTCAGATTCTCCTATTGGGGAGCGAGTTGCTCACAAAAAGGAGTCCTCGTGATCTCTCAGGGAAGGTTACTTCCCACTGTCAGAGTCTAGAGTTGGCAGGCTCACTTGAGTGTCAGGTGTCTATAGCTTCCAGTCTGACTTCTGGAAGAAGCACAGGTTATTCCCAACCCCATGTGCCAATTACTGCTTTTGTTAATTTGTGCAGAACAGAGAGCTGGGAGCTTTTACTGGCTGTTCCCAGATGCCCTCTGCATAGTTTAAATGGCAAGATACTGAATGGAGAACTTATTAAACTGTCCCGACCATGGCTCTCTTTCTTTAGGTGTTTTAACTTAGGGGAGATATTGCTATGGTCTAGAGAGAAGTCACCCAAAAGTCCATGTGGGCAAAGGCTTGGTTTCTACATTGGCACTATTGGGAGATGGTAGAAACTATAAAACTATAAAACATGACGTCTGTAGGTCATCGGAGGTATGGCCTTGAAGGAGATTGTTGGACCCCGTTTCTTCTTTTACTTCCTAGATGCATGGTAAGAAAGTTTGCTCTCATGCATGTTATTATGGCTGTTCTTATCGGGCATAAAGAATCCAGAGTCACCATCAGAGAGTTAGGCCTCCAGCCATGTCTATGTGAGATTGTATGGATTATGTTGATGTTAATTGATATTGGAACGCTCACCTTAACTGTGGGCAGTACCGGGGCTGTGTAGTGGTGAGAGCAAGCTGAGAAAGAGCCAGCACCCATTCATTGCTGTCTGCTCCCTCACCGAGGATACAATATGACCATCCCTCACGATGATGGATTGCAACCTTGAACTATGAGCTTAAATAAACCATCCCCTCCTGAATTCGCTTCTTTTGGAGTATTTCATCACAGCAACATGAAAAGAAACTAAGACATATGTTCTTGTGGTGACATGCTTTCATAGTTCCGATCCCCCAACCCCCCAAAAAAGACCTGAGCCAATTGATCATGGAGGAAATTTTCAAAACTATGAGACAAAATACTTCCTTCTTTCTAAAAGTTGGTTATCCAGGGCATTTATTGCAGTGTCATAAAGTTAATTAACATGAATGTTCAGATTTTGTATAGTTCAATTTTTTTTAATTTAAAATTGCTTTATAAAACCGTTAGCTTAGAATTATATGTGCAATAGGATATCAAATAAAGACTTACTTATCTCAATGTGTTCTCAGAGACTTTTTCCACTTAGAAAAGTCTCCAAAACCCTGTTAAGGCCCATCCTGTGCATCCCTGGGGGTTTCACGGAATTGAATGCTCATACTATCATGTTGTGGGAGAGGAGTACTAGTGGACTTTTGATCTTTAAAACTCACAAACTTGCCTCTGCCTCAGAGAAGAGAACCTTTTAAAGGGAATTATACAATTTTTGCAAAATTACCCCTTTAGGAAAAAATGGGAGCGAGCTACTGCAGGTAGAGCTGGGCTTCCCTTGATCAACGCCAGAGAGAGGGATGACCAGGAGAGTCCCTAAAATTCACATTGTCTTGAAGAAAGGAGGAATCACAGTGGGGAACACAGTGACTAGCCATCCCAGGAAGCACCTAACAGTGATCGTGTTGACGCTGAGGAGCACTAACCACCAAAGTTCAGTGTCAAAGGTGGAAGAACTAACTCTCTATTCTCGTAGTTTACTAAAGACTGGCCAGTCTGTGCTGCTAGCGGCTGCGTGCTTTATCCGCTTTCCGACAGCCATGCTCAAATGCGGTAAAGCGCAGCTGATCCAGGAAGGTCATATCTGGTGTAGCTCAACATAGTTCCACAAGCAAGAATGCGTAAGGCTTCTTACAGCCCTGTATTAGAGCAGACGACTAATTCCCTTCTTTTCTATTGGTCAAGACAAGTCACGTGGTTACATTTAAATTTAAGAGATAGGAAATGCGCTCTGTTCTTTATAGTGGAAAATCTTCAAAGTCATGTGGCAAAAGGCAAAAATGTAGGGTGGGGTGAAGAACTGAAACTAGTAGTGAATTTTGCCAGCATGGGAGGGGACATGCTCAGGCACACCTGGTGCACTTCATAGTGTGCGCTTCTTTAGACATAAGGACACGGGTGCCAGTGCTTGTGATCTGAAGAATGAGGGCAGATCAAGGAACTAGGAACTTGAGTTACAATCTAGGCCTGGAGCGCTATAGTAACCCAAGGAAGACCATCACAGATACAAGTGAAGATTAGTTACCAACTCGCGTAGGGATTGTGAGGGATTTTAAATTCTCTCCCTGGAAGAAAACTGCAAGTGTCCTGAAATGCTTGGACAGTTAAAAGGTCCTATAGAAGAAAACTAAAAAGCTACTGAGATTCTACATTCCCTGATAATAAATATAACACATGTGAGCACGAAGCTAAATCAGATAAGAAATGGATCTATATGCACCATGGGTTGCAGGCACAGATACCTTCATGTAAAAACTGATAAATACCTGATAAATAGCCAGTCTAGATACACATTTCTTTAAACAGACACGAGCAAAGAAGGAAAGTGCCAGTTTTTTTTTTCTTATGTCAGGCCCAACTTTCTGTCTTGATTCTCCATTTAAATTAACAGAGACACATGAATGTAATTCCTTAAGTAATTCCATTAAACCTGCTGATTTCTAAGCCACCATGGGAAAGCTTATGAACAAAGTCACAGTGAAGATTTTCTTCTCCCACTTCCTCCTCATTTTAGTGGACCGTTCAGCCACTAACATCTGGCCGCTCTTGCTTACACTTCCATGTGTTTCAGGGAGATCAGTATAGACACATACTCCTTGTTCTGGTTTGCTTTGATCCTCTGCTAACACTGCTTCCAAGAGGCCCTGCTCTCTGTGCAACTATGCTATGCTCCCACATACCAGCAATCCTCCAGGATGCAACTCTGTTCTCTCAGAACACCATGTCTGGACTCCATCCTTTTGAACCAGTGTTCACCTCTGGTGGCCTCAAGGTCCCCAGTGGGCTCACTTTATCCCAGATAGTTTTCATGTCTTAATTTATCATTTTCCTTATTGTCGTGACCAAATGTCAGACAGTAAGCAACTTAAGGGAGAAATACTTTAGTTTGGCTCATAGTTCTAAGAAATGAGGTCCATCATGATGGGGAAGGTGTGGTAGAAGAAGGCATCTGCTCCATGGAGCTAGTCAGGAAGCAGAGAAAGGGGAAGCATAATTTTCATCAGGTCTTCTCTTTCTCTTTCTCCTCAGCCTGGCATGTCAGGCCACAGGGCGATGCCACTTGTGTTCAGGGTAGGTAGACCCTGCCACCTCAGTTAGCCACATGCAAGTATCCTCATCATCACATAGAGTTAAATATGTCAGATATTTTCAAATCAAGACAGGTTGACAGTAAATATTAATCATTATCCTCAGCAATGGTTTCAGATAGCTCTTCATAACCACATTCAAGGTGACACACTCAGGATGGTCTCGGGCTATACCATGTCAAGCTACTATTATCTACCTTACTTTTGATATATAACAATAGATCACATTAACAACTCAGTAGATAGATTTCATACAGAAAACAAAACTCATGTTCTCTCCATTCTCAGGTGACCCAGTTTAAAAGAAGTTGAATATTCCCACTAGACACATGTGTATCCATGATTTCATTATTGGAAAGATATCCAATTTCTACATGACTCTTTATTCTTCATTGTCCCTCTAGTCTCTATCTCACTTTTTTTTCTATTGACTGGGCAGTGGACACAGATAGAGGGAAGAAGAAAAACCCTACCTTCAATAGTTTCTTTCTAAAGCTGGAGCTTGTATTCATTTTTCTGCCATGTTTGGATTATACACAGCTATTCAGGGCATAAGCAAATGACACGTCTGAGAATAAGTGTGGGAAGCACTTCCATTGGTGTCATGCATTTTCCCGGAGCCAGGGTTCTACGTCCACGTGGCCATTCATCTGTTCAGCTGGTCTTTGTTCTATAGGGTACGCAGCATAGCACACCATCCAGGAGACCTCAAGGCAGGGAGTTTTGTTTGCTTTAAAAGTGATGCAGGATCTAAAGACAAGAGATGTTATGAGGGCGTGGAGGGGGAGAGAGCTCCTCATCCCAGAATCTGGTTGAAGCCTCCAACCAGCTGAGAATCAAGAATAACAGCACAATTAAGAATTAACTTCCTCCCTGCCCAGCTGTAAGCCTGGGACTTTCTAGGAATCTTACCAGAAAAGCCATTCACAGTAAAAGTACATGCCCTAGGTCCCATGTGTAGCCACAGAGGCTTCTGATTGTGCTTTATCAGATTGTAATCCCATCCCAGGCGTCCTTGGAACTGCCCTGTGATCTCTACTGTTGAAAGGGGTAATGAGAAAATAGAGATAGAGCAGGTGAGGGTCTCTTAGAAACTTGCTGAACAATGAAATTCCCAATGTTTCCAAAGACCTGTGTATATTCTCTACTAGAACATACATTCACACATGCACACACACACACACACACACACACACACACACACACACCATTGGAAAAGCATGGGTCACACTTGGGTAAGTCTTACTCCTTTCCTGAGTGCCTCGCATCCAGTGCTAACCCTGGAGCTTACGATTTATGTTAAAATGTCCTTCAATAAGCTCAAATTGTGCTTTATACCACCTTGTGTTTCTTCACTGAAACCGGGAGCCCAGTTTCTAACTGAATAGAAGTTCTTGAAAGATTCAAAGAACACCCAAGGCTGAGCCACCTCCTATCCTACCATCTCCGACAAAAGGAATCAACAGATTGAGAAGAACAGCATTAAGCTGGCATGCAGTGGCCTGGGCAGGCTCCAGACAGGGCTTTTCATTCCTAGGTGACCTTGAACATATAATCATTAGGTGTAAGACGTTTTATCTCAAATTATAGACAAAATGCCAACCAATTTCCTCAAATTTTTTACAAAAGTCCTTAAATGATGTTGTTGAAGGTCTTGAAGTACTGTACCATTGGAAAGGCAACTAAAACCTCAAATATGGCTTTTCCTTATCCGCCATACACCTGAGCTCATGTTAGTCATTTTTTATAGATCATTCAAACAAACTGAGTTAGATGCCCTACCATGCTGAAATAAGAACTGGCAACCATGGCACCATGAAGAGGCAATTAAGAAGAACAACTGCACAGCTTTCTGGTTGTTTGAAGCTACCTCAAGTGGGATTCCAGTAATAATAGTGAGCTTTAATGCTTTGGTGTAGCCCATATAGAGACCTGACACTATTGTGATATTTTACATTATTAATTCACTTACCGACCAGGTAAATAACATACTTCATTATACTTAGGCTGATTTTGTTTATCTGACTAACCAGGTTTTATTAAAGTTAGTTCTTTGACAATGTCAACCTCCCAAACCCTTGTTTCTTTCCTAGACTCATGACTTTTGGTTTTGTTCTCTTATTCAGTTGAGTTAATTAGGGTCATCTGTATGACCACTAGATTGGAAAAATACTTTGGAGCCTGGTGGGGTCATCAGCTGTACACAATTAAGGGGATGAATACTTTACCATGAATCTATCTATAATTAGATTTAGATTAATAAGAAGAGGTGCCTTTGCGGCAAAAATTATTGTCCTCAGAGTAGACACATTCGAGTTGCCTCTTTGTACTTTGCTCTTGAACATTTAGATCTGTGATAAAAGGAAATTCTGTTGTTCTCCATTGAAAGTCCATTCAATGCTTAACAATATATTAATCCTTTTTTAAATATAACTTCAACCAAAATGGCTACTTGTAATAAGAGTTTGAGCTAGCTCCTGCTAGGTTGAATATACTTCTAAGTCAGAGACACTTTTCCTCTAGATTTTTAATGACATCCATTCAATTCTTTCTTATATTAATAATTACACTTTTTTTGAAAATAGCAACCATTTTACACTTACTTTTAAGTGATATGCAGATCACTGGATGTGCTTGACTCTCAACATGCAACTGTTATATTGTTTTGACTTTCAAGGAAAGGAAGAATATGGACCTAAGGTAAGCCTTGGTATGAAAAAGCAAGAAGCAGTCCATACTGAACTTCTTAGAATTTCTCCTTCCAGTTGGCCAACAACACAGGCTCACTCTTTCTTTTGAATGAAAGCCTATACCATTTTTAGTGTTAATGGGGCTAACAATATCTTTTGCAGTTTTGTGGGGTGTTTTTAATGTACAGTTTTATACTTAAATAGAAAACATGGCTATTGTGCGTGTGATAATTGAGAATTACTGAATGTGTACTTCTACCAGCCTGCTGGTAGGAAGTCAAACAGCCTCTGAGGGGGAAATCAAGGTTTAAAGATAGGAAATGTGGAAAGAAGATACAAGAGACAGATGTCAGAGGGCTGCACGTCAATACCATGCCAGCCTTGAATGTACTTTTCTTAGACCTTTTATACCTCACAGTTCTCTGGGAGGCAAAGTCACATCTCTTCCCATTCAAAAGCCTTCCTAGTCCTTCCACCAAGGTCAATAGAATCTTCAGTCCCTCGCCTCAAATGCACCTCCCCTTTCTGTTCCATGCCTCAGCAGGTTGGGAAACCTTCCAACAGACCCTGACCTGCCTTGACTCTGCCTGGCTGGCAGATTTTTCTCTCTCTCCTTTCAGTGCTTCAGAGAAGTGCCCCAACATTTGCTAAATGTTAAAGTAGATCAATTTTATAATGGCACGGATTACTCATGCCTAGAGGTTATTTTTGAAGGTCTTCATAAACGAGCTATGCCTATATTTTGATTAGGCCCTGGTGGTGCTTTGTTCTCATTACAAAATTTCAAAACAAAACTTTCAGAAGCTGCTAGTTTGTCAGTATTCAGCAGTGCTTACCACGGAACCTCCTAAGCGAGACCAGTAATGTGTTGACGTTAGACCTCATCCTAAATGCAATTCTATGCTCAAGATCTTTTGTTCAGGGATTAATGCACTGTGACCTAATGACTGAGCATGGCTTCTGCAGTATTACAAGGTGACTAAAACAACAATGAAATGTAGCAAAACGAATGTGTTTCCAAGAGAAAACTGTGGCTCAAGAATTGTGTTTGTTTAACAACAAAAGTTTTGCCAATCCTTTCTTTGGACTTTGGTGTTCTTATTTTGACATTGTCCACGGAACTCTGGAATTTGAACAGCTTTAGAATTTGACCAGCTTGCATTTTCTTTCTAGTCTTTCAAGTCACCCAGATACTTAGTAACTGGTGCTTTTGTATCCCCCAGGGACCCAGTTTCTCAGAAAAACAGGAAACCCATCTTTCCAACATGAGGTTGTTGTGAGTACTCAAGAGAAGTTGCAAAGATCTTTAGAACGATCCATGATTCTCAACACATCCCCCATTGCCTTTCCTGTGGTCCTTTCAAGCTCCCCAGTAAACCCTCCAAGTGATCAAGAAAGTGGCTGTACATTAAGATGTGCATCTGGGCTGTCTGAGGATGGAGGAGGTTTACAGCCTTCCCTGACAGACTTGAGTGGGTGGAAAATGTAATGTGTTGAAACTTGGGCATATGACAGAATTTTTAATCAGAGAGATCAGCAAGAAGGGTAAACAGTTCTTGTGTAAGCTTACCTGTGAGGACTCTTCTGTTCCTGAGCCTTGAATTCCTGCCCTGTTCTGTCCCCAGTCCTAGACAAGCAGCTCAATGCTAGGGCTCTTTGGATCATGAAGAGAGGAAAAGAAAGCAGAGGTCCCTAGACCTTGATGGCAGGATGCAGAAACAATATGTCTCAACACGTCTAAACCCAAGGACTTGAGGACAAAAGCAAGGGAATCCAAGCAGAGACACCAAGTCCAAGCCTGAGGACAAAAGAAACAGCCATTTGAACTTTGGGAGGAGTAGAAGCTGCCTGGAAAATGAGGCAAGGGGTGAATTGCTCTTGGCTGAATTGCAGAGCCAGACTAGTTCATGTACAGTTTGGGAGTCAAAATTTTATGTCTACATCCTTGCACTGCTATTTCAAGGGGGATTCCTTCTCATCTTGGTAACTTTGTAAAGCATTCATTGGAGCTTTACCTTGTAAGAGTTAAGTCTTCATTGGCATGAATTGAAACTCACTGTGCATGTGATTGGGATCTTTTTGGAACCTCCCTGGAAGACCTGCATTACCTTAAATTACAATCAAACAGTCCACTTGTCTTGACTTCTCGAGAGCAGTGCACTCCTTATGAAATCACCATCTTTATTCTCCATTCTAACCCATGTTCCTAACACTGTCCTGAAAGGTCATTTGCAGGTTGCTGTAAATTTAGAGGCAAGGAATAAGAATTGATTCTTGGCTCTATCCCCTAATCTCACTGTGGTTCCTGCCCTGTGTAAGCTGTCTCCTGACTCTGCTCTCAGTTTCTCCATCTGGGAAATGGGAATAACAAACCTTCTCTTGAACACATGGAGATGGATAAAAAGAAACAGCATTTTTGATTTCCCACATAAGTAAGAAGATGCTGTATAGTTCATAATGTTTACAGGGATGAAGTTAGGCACATGGAAAAGTAATACTCTTTATTTTGGAATCAAACAGGACTGTGGTACTTGAGGGGGGCAATTTGTTGTTCAGTACTTGAGAGGGTGTGGCTGGTGTTCTGCTAGTACCTATAGTTGACCTCAACAGGGACTAAAGACAAGTGAAATCAACAGGTTATACAGAAAAAAAAAACCCATTAAACAGCTCACTAAACTCTAGTCTTGGCTGTGGCTCAAATCTCACTAGGTTTCAAAGTCTAATGCAGAGGAATTGTTGGTATTAGACTTGTCACTGCGCTGTCCTGGGATCCACCTGACCGTATAAAACTCTGTCACCTGTGGAGAAGTATTAAGCATGGAGGACAGCTGCCACATGCTCTTCTGGTGAGTCCAGGTCTCAGCTAGGCTGGAAGCGTCATATAATGTCTCACCAGAGCCCAGCTAAAGGATGTGCTGTAGAATTCAGTGATGTATGCCAAAGGAAAGCAGAAAAAGTGCCTGCTCCATGCCACCGAACATTCAGGAAGCTCCAATTGATTCCCTCTTCTAGGACTCACAACTCTATGCCCACCCAGTACAGAACATTCGGTGGGCACTCAAAGCTAGGGAAGGCCCTGCAGTAACAACACAGACACCTACTAAACACTTGCTAAATGTGTAAGTCCTGGCTGTAAGCATTTTACATATGTTCTCTGACTTTCACAGCAATCGTGTAAGGCGTGCAGGAGGATTTCACTCTCATCTTACGGGGAGAGTCAGATCGGCCCAAAGGACGTCCGTGACACACATCACGGTTTAGGATGCTAAGTAACCTCAACGCAGGCAGTTTGAATCCGTCCTTTTTCTAAGCACTCATCTGTAGTATACCTCAGAGGGTGATGGCTCTGGTTAGGCAAGCAGACTCCTTCAGTCTGCTCTTGTCCCCTCTGTCCAAGTAGCGTAAGAGCACCGATGAGTTGAGCCCTGCAGAGGAGGCAGGTGTCCTGCTTGTACTTTCTAGATTTACTATCAGGGATCAGATGGCAGGTCTGCTGGCTCCCGCAGGGCTGGTCGGGATGCACAATTCGGTCACCTGCGTGGGATGTGTTCATGTCACACCCTTCTCCTGCCCACCGTGAGCAGGTCTGACAGTCACAGACACAGACCCGCCTAGCAGCTGATTACACCTGCTAGTGGGAGGAACCCAGACTCCAGGGTGAAAAACATTTAGTCCAAGCTTTCATTTCATGAGTATGGAAACTGAGGCAGCTTGCCAAGAGCCCAGTCTGCTTAGTAGCCATGTGGAGAGCAGAGGCTAGGTCTCCTAACAGCCTTCGCATGTATTTTCCCTGCCCTGTGCGGTACACTGGAGAACCCCTGAATGTACAGCTACCCTGCAGATTTGGATACGGTCCCTTTACCAAGCCCACTGGCTGTAGGCCTGCCGTGTGGAGAAGAGAGGCTCCTCAGCCTGTGTACAAAAAGGATCCTTGGAGAACCATTCATCCTGACCAGCCCCCTCCTACTCCTTGCCTGAAACTTAATTAATCATGTTTGCATCTGGATTCAGACAAGACAATAGCGGGGGATGTGTTTTTGGTTAGGAACTGAAGCTGCATTCACAGAGGAATGTTGATTAGTGGTCGGTATCATTTTTCATGCCTTTTTAAGTTACAAAAAAATTTTAATATCAAAGCATTTCTCCCTGCACCGCACATATCTATTTCCCATAAGTGCATTCTGCTGGCATAATTTTCTTTTCCTTCCTGCGGGCTCTGTTTATGAGATGATCCATCAGGTTGTCTCAGCGTCTCCATCCAGCCCTTCAGCAGCCAGAGGCATTCCAGGTGAGCTGTGGGCTGCAGGCCTCTCCTCATGTGGAAGGGGAAGGAAAAAGACAGCTCAGGCCAGGGTACCATCCATTGTTGATAGGGGAGACAGCAGCTATCCACTGTACAGAGAGCAGGCTTTCCACTAGCATTCCCTGACTCTCCACTATAAACCCTTGCAGTCAAGATGGCCCAAACCTCCTCTGGACCTGTGGATGTTCAAGTCAGCCTGAATGCCTGAACTCATCCTTCAATTCTGCTTTGGGAAATGTCCTCAGTCTGGGAAAATCCAGCACAGGAAGCATGTCTTAATGTGTACAACATGCCCATATGTGTAGAACATGTCAAGTCACAGATGGTAAGTGATGGCAGAGAAGTGATGTTAGAAATATGTGGGAGACATGGAAATCTGTCTGCCTGACCAAGCCCTCAAACTAGACTTCCCTTTTAGACAAAGGGAAGGGAAGAGTCACAGAAGAAAGTGAGGCGCCCGCCCCTTCCTTCTGGTCATGGCCCTTTCAGCCTCTTTTCTGAGCTGAATGTAGGCATCAAGTATGCATTTGACTGAGGGGGAAAGCAAGAACAAGATGTTGTAAGATGCTCAGACGTAGGCCAACCTTCCCAATCACTGAATTCCCAATGCCAGTGGCCCAAAGGAATCCAAGGGCTTGTTACAGGAAAACATGTCTGGGGGAAACCAGGAGACTTCAGTTTCCACAGATGTTCAGATCAGCTGAGGTGATGCTCGATTTGACCTGAGCCTGGCTACTTTGACTCTTGGCTAACTTCACTCTTGACTTTAGCGGAGAATGTTCATTGGTGTTCATTGGTGTATGAAGCTGGTGTTTGACCTGTACACCCAGGCTGTTCTAGGACAACCAAACAGTAAATTCCCATTCATAGAAACCAACCAAGTAGTTAAATGGTTATTTACTGAGAAAATAAGGGCCTTCTCTTAGGCAGTGAGCTAGACAGACGTTATCCAGGTCTCATGTAAACCCAGGCTTCGCCTTTTCAGCTTGCCTCAGTTTGATCTCATCCTCACTCTTCCACCCCCTGCCTCTCCCGATTTGTCAAACCTAGAGTATATGTGGAGAAATAACTACCCTCAGACCCATAGAAAACGTTTAGCAACAGAAGTATAAATAGTAAGAAGCAGGGGCCAGCAATACGCAGCCTGTGGGCCAAAATTGGCTTGATGCCTGCTTCTGTATAGTTGTATTGTAACGGCCCAATCTATGGATACCTCTAAGCTACACTAAAGAGTGGCTTAGACAGAGACCAAGACTGGAAATGCTAAAGTATTTACGTTTTGCATTTGTATGAAAAGACTTGCCGTAATACAAAAGCCTATTTCCAGGAAGAGAGCCAGTGGTCAAATTCGAAGCCTACCAGATTCCCCTTCACCCAGATCCAAACAAGTTGACAGTCTTATTGGGAAGCTCTTTGTTTAGTTTTTAATCTTCATGACTCCTGATCTCTGGTGGAAAAATATCTAAATGCCCTATGGCTACATCAGGAAGCAATGTGTTGAAATTGTCCTGTAACTCAAGTTCCATGGGAAACATCAGAAACTAGGGCAAGGCTGCAGGCACTTGCTCTTTGCAAGGGATCTAAGTTAAGAATGATGACCTTCCTCAGTTACTGACTTAAGGCCAAGGTCATACCCAGGGTAGGTTTGTATAGACTCTGGATTCTTGAAAAATAGAAGACAGAGATCACTCACACCCATTTATTAAACAATTTAAAATATGTGTTTATTGAGGGCTGGAGAGATGGTGCAGTGGTTAAGAACACTTATTGCTATTGTAGGGAAACCTGGGTTTGTTTCCCAGAACCCACATGGAACCTCAGAACCATCTGTAGCTCCAGTTCCACGGGATCTGATGCACTCTTCTGATACATACCAAATACATACATGGTACAGATACTCACACTCATGTAGATAAACTAAAAAGTAAATTTAAAACATGTCTAATTTTTCCATCACATTTTTAGAACTGTGATGAATGAAATAAACCTTTAGAACATTGCAATAATATAAAAAATAGGCCAGTAGCAATAATATTTATAAAAGGCCAGCAAGGAATGAAGCAATATGCATTCGGATGTATTGTTATCTGGTTAAACCACAGATATTCTGTCATACTTTCACACTTTTTGGTAGGTAAATGGATGAGGAAAGAAGTTCAGAGACATATATATGTTCCTTGCATAAAGCCACACCATCCTTAAGTTGGGCTCATGACAGTGTAAACATCTTCATTAGCATCATGCTGTTGGAGGAAAGGGAAAGTTAATACTTCTGGAAAATTGGGATAGAGAGCTGACTCCAGGATATTCCTTGCTTCTGGGTTCCCTGTGGTACTCCCACTCTGTGCTCCCCATAGTGCTCCCAGGTGTGTCCTCCCCACGGTGCTCCCAAGCTCTGCTCCCCAGGTACTTCCGTCCTCAAATCCTACACTGAAGCGTTCCCTTACTCCTTTCCAGGGCCCAGTTCTCCTTTATACTCTTGTTGAAATGTTGCTCATTAAGGGTCTGAGGACTAAGTGCCCCTCAGCACTCATCCTGGATCGCTTTCAACTTGGATTGAACAGGATATGGTCCAGCAGAGTGAGGACAGACAGTGCCTTAACACAACTAATAAGTCAAAGAAGAGGCACCATCTAAATCCTCTCAGTAAAATGGACAGCTCGCAGCAGGGTCGGGGATGAAGCAAAGGATGAGCATAATCCCCTCAATGCTAGTTTGGAACAGCCTTCCACAGCAACATTTACCAAAGTCCTGCTAGGTGGCAAGCTTGTGGGCAATATCTAAATGCCCTATGGCTACATCAGGAAGCAATGACTTGAAATTGTCTTGTAACTCAAGTTCCATGGGAAACATCAGAAACTAGGGCAAGGCTGCAGGCACTTGCTCTTTGCAGGGGATCTAAGTTAAGAACGATGACCTTCCTCAGTTACTGACTTAAGGCCAAGGTCATACTGTCAGGACTTGCCATGAGGCCACTGCCATGTCCTGTAGCTAGGCAGTGTTGGGCACAGCCAGAGCACCTATGATAGATTGTTCTGCAGCATTAGGGTCCAGAGCAACGGAAAAGGCCTGCTTGATGGCACAGCCTGACTCTCTTATCCAATTGTCTCTTACTCACTCTAAGGCCTCCGTGGACCCAGGAATCTTTTACAGACTTTTGCAGCTCAGACTGTGGTTAAACAAGCAGGGCCTACAATATCCAGATCAGTGCTCAGTGGGAATCGTTTCAGCTCAACAGGCACCCTGTGAAAGGCGATGGAGCCAGAGCCATTTACAGACTGGGAAAGTAACCCCAGAAGATAAACAGATGAGTCCCAAATCACATACACTGGAAGTATCGGGGCTGGAATCTCACAGGCCTGCACTCCAAGTATTCACATTGATTCCCAAAGGACATCTTGGCGGGAAAGCAGGTAGCAGAATGGGCCACCAGAGCCTGTGCAGATGAACTTCATACAAGCCACATGCTAGTTGGCTCACTGAAGGGCTGAAACTTCCCTTATGTTCTATTTCCCAAGCCACAGGGCCCTGAATGGACATCATGGCCCTTCTCAGGTTTTGCTAAATGTATAGAGAAGAGAGAAAATGTACCTGTTTTACAACTGTGGAGGGAAGGGGGTCATATGTGATGCAGGCAGATTTGGGGTGACCTTGTGAACAGTCACTTTGAACTGTAGCTTGGATTGCTGCTTTGTGTGTTCACAGGTTTCGGGCTTTTTGTTGTTGTTGGTTTTTGTTTGCTTGTTTGATCAGCCACCATTTTTCGCCGAGTCCTTAAATGAAATAATTCGACAGGACATCTACCCATGAAATCTTTGCTAAGACCATGGCAGGAGGAAAAGGAAAGATGAAGGGCGGGTAAAACATCTTCAAGTTGCGTATACAACATAACATTAGCTTATTTCTTACTGTCATGGTGGGGTGGAGTTCTGAGAAGGGTTGAGCAAAGATGTGCCTTGAGTATCTCAAACCTAGTTCTGAGCCTGTACTGCAATCACAAACAGTAATTTGAGGTAAAGACAATATAGGTCATGACTTGTTGTAGATACTTCCTTACCAACTCGGAGTATGGGTCTAATCTCTTTTTATTTTTCAAAGGCCTCCCATCTCCATTTTGTCCCCCATTCTCACACCTGATTATCCCAGGTCAATGTCTTGTGGAGAGAATATTTATATCTGATTTGGAGAATACCAGCTTCATCTTGCCCCTTGACAACTCTGTTTCTCAACACTGATCCTTGAGGATGAGAAGCCGCCATTTAGGTATGGCTGGAGGAACACCCTTAATATTGTCCTATAGTTACAAGGGTAGCATTTCCACGATTAGCATTTGCCCACAAAAATAACCACAGTGTCCTAATCGGTGGTCTGGATAAGTGTACAGTACCGGGCACATAATGCCACATGAACACCACACACACTCACTCTTTTAGCTTTTGTATTGAGCTCAAATTGCAAGCCTAATCTTTCCCTCCCAAGCAGTTCGTTTTATTTCTGTGGATTAAGCCCCCAACCCCAGCCCCTGCTGTCCTCAGACTTTGGTGGAGAGGATTCCAGAGGGCCTTTTCAGCTCTGTTTTCAAATCTGGAGAAGCAGCAGCCTTCACACATTCTCTCTCAGAACATCCCTGTCATGGCTCCCTTCAGTGACAGAAGGTTCTCACATCTTGCTGAGGTAGGAGAGGGTAGGCTACCATATTGGCATAAAGCCGCACACAGTTAAGTCACTCCAGGGAAATAATGAATTCATTGTCTAGAATCATTACTTTTATACAAAAGAGACAGTGAATTTGATCAATCCTTTACAGAAACTCCACAGCGTTCAGGAATTTAATGCTGTGGTAAGTTTGCATGGGAGTGACGCCATGAGAGCAAGGCCACGTACAGCACCAGATGGGCCCAGAAACACCAGCACTGGCGGCAGCAAAAGTTTGATAGAGAAGTTGGATCAACCACCCTTTAGTGTTCGGATGGGCATAACCACCCTCTATAAGAGCTAGGTCAGCATCCTGGGTCTGTACAGGAAAAGGAACAGAGTATAAATGGCCTTATCTCCAACACGACTTGCTTACTTTTTTGTGGTCCAGGACAGGTCCTTTGTGCTCCCTGTGCTTAGGGACTTCTTAGTATGACTTCTGTCATCCTGAGTCAGGGCAGAATTTTGCTTCCTATAGAAATCCTCCCTGCTTCATGTTTAATGTTAGTGTCATTTCTAGGAGGCAGGTGCAGAGGGATGATGTAATTTGCTTAGGATTCCCCCAACTAACAAGAATTCCCATCCAAGTTATTTGATTGCAGGTTCTGAGCATGTAATCTGCCAAAGGCCAGATGTGATGTGAGAGACTCCAGAATGGAGTAAGGACAAGAATGTATGCCTGCGGCCTTGGTAAGCCCCTGTCAGTGTTCTACTCTGGAAGTGCAGAGTGACTGGGAACCTTGGGCCTGCGTCATCCTGAACTAAGAGGACAAGGACATCCTCAGTCAACTCAGCTGCCAGCCACCGGAGAAAGGGTGCTGGCCACAGCCCAGAGAGGATCCCCCACAAGAAATATATCGCTTGCTGACACTTTTATAACTTAGACCCACTTACAAAACACAGGCTGGTGCACAGCTCTGCTTTTCACGGCCCAGCTTGACATCACATGCTCGCCCCGGGGCTGCCACTTGGAGTCAGGAAAGCCCATATATTTCCGTCTTCGGATAAGCCTAGTGGTTCTAGTCAGGTGCAGAAAGCCAATAAATCACCAGCGAAGCCTCGGTGTATCTATCAGTCAGGAGGCTTGTCATCTTCCAGGCCTTGATCCACATGAAAGGCAGACGCGGGAGGGGCGGGGCGCGGCGGGGCGGGGCAGCGGCCCGGAACACCTGGTGCGCGCTGGGCACAGGGTCTGCAAATGTTCACAGCTCCGACGGGCGGTGGGGAGGACCCACGCCCCCTCCCTCTCTGCACGCGCTTCCTTTCGCTTTGAAGTCCCAGCACTGGGGGTGGGGGTGGGGGGAGATTGAACTGAGCAGGTCTTCCAGCCTGCGGCTTTTAATATTCACCTCACGTCCTCTTTGCAGCTACTTTGGGAGGGATGAAAGCTATAAAGGAAGTGTGGGAATCCAGGGTCGACTTCATGCCCTGGCTGCCCTGCCTTGGATCTCCCCTCCTGACCAGGAAGTGGAAAGGAGATGGGGTCCTGGGGGCGAGTCCCACAAGGCAGTAAAGAGCCTCTGTGTAGATATTTACTGGTCCTGTTTCTTCCAGGGAGCAGGAGAGAGGATGTCAACTCTGATCGACTTTAATCACATCCTATCACTGCCATTTTCGCCTTTTGGGGGGCTGCCACATTTCCTGAGAGTGACTAGTGTAGTAGGTGTTCGTGTTTCCACTCACTTTCAGGACCAGGGTTCGAGTCCCAGCACCCATATGGCCCCTCACAACTGTCTGTAACACCAAGATCTGACACTCTCATACAGACACACATGCAGGCAAAACAGCAAAGCACATAAAATAAAAATAAATCCTTTTAAAAATGGATGACAACTGTGGGGTGGTAGTGGCACACCCCTTTCATCCCAGTGCTCAAGAGACAGAGGCAGGAGGATCTCTGAATTCCAGGCCAGCCTGGTCAACAGTGCAAGTTCCAGATCAAGCAGGGCTACACAGAGAAACCCTGTCTTGAAAAACCAAGAAAAAAAAATGTCATAAACAAGAAATGAAGATATGGAAGTGGTTTCTCAAAGTAAGACATGACTACTATCCCATGAAAATAATAAGCATATCACATGGAAAGCCTCAAGGCATCACATGATCACATGCACACCCTTCCGTGGGTGCATGCGTGGGTGTGGGAGCCAGAGGTCAGCACGTGGGCATGGAAAGAGGTCAGAGGATGACTTTTGGGAATGAGTTCGCTCTTCCTACAGGGAACTGGGGCTCACACTGATCTGGGTGGCTTCACTAGCAATTGGGAGCCAGAGATTCATTTGCTTCCACCTCCTCAGTGCTGAGAAAGGTTGGGTTGCCATTACACCCAGCTGTGTGTGTGTGTGTGTGTGTGTGTGTGTGTGTGTGTGTGTGTGTTAGTGCTGGAACTTGGGTCCTTATGATTGTTTGCAAGCAACTGAGTAGTCTCTCCATGCCCCCTATTTTCATTGTCCACAGAAGAAACCACGTGAAAGGGTAAGTGGTTTCATTAAGATCATGGAACTAGAATTTGAACCCAGATCATCCCATCATAAAATCCAAGCACCAAGCAGAGTCTTCTATTTCTTGTTCTTGTGGGTCCCTAGATCAACATTGTCTCTTGGTAACCAAGCAGCATCAGGCATCACCTGCTGACTGGCAGCTTTGGGAGCTGGGGTCATATGATTCCAACAAAGGGAACTAATGACTTCAACACGAGTTCTCTTAAAAATCACTTGGGGGTGGAGAGATGGCTTAGGAGATAAGATAAAATCTCTAAATGCTTGGCAAAGGACCCAAGTTTGATTTCCAGCTCCTACATGGCAGCTCACAACCATCTGTAACTCCAGTCCCAAAGGGTCCAATGCCCTCTTCTAGCCTCCAAAGGCACCAGGCATGCGTGTGGTACACAAACATACATGCAAAGTACCCATATGTGTAAAAATAAACACATAAAATATTTTTAAAAATAATATTTTAGAAAAAGATCTCTAGCTGGCGCCCGAACCTTGCTGATCCTGGCCCACAGCTCCCTGCTCCCAAACCACGTGGGAGAGAGAGCTCATTGCCCAGACGTGTGGGCAATCCTGAGACTGCAGGGCAGGAGAGATCACCACTTCTGCCCAACTTTGCCCACATCCATGCCCCAAGAGGAAACTATATAGGGCCTCTGGGAACAGGAAGATAGCAGCAGTCAAGCTGCAGGAGCCCTGCGGTCCAGACTGCACCCAGATCTGAACTGGCCAGACAAACAGCTCCCTGTACTCAAATCCTGTAGGAGGGAGAGCTAGACCTTCAGAGGGGCAGACACACCTGGGAAACCAGAGGAGACTACTCTCTGCCCACATTTCTGACTCTAGAGGAAACCGCCTAGCACTATCAGGGTGCCCTATATGCAGAGGCACAGAGGAAGGAGGGGCAGGCCTTTCTGGTTACTGCCCTCACAGAGAGTTGAAACCTAGCCCAGAGGAGCGACTTTGGGACTGACACCAGAGGTAAGACCAACTTTTCTGCTCCAAGTGACCTGCCTGGTGGACTCAGGACACATGCCCACAGGAAGAGCTAAAAGCCAGTAGACAGGAACGACTACACCCTGAAAGCAGAACACTCTGTTCCCATAACTGGCTGAAAGAAAACAGGAAAACAGGTCTACAGCACTCCTGACACACAGGACTATAGGACGGTCTAGCCACTGTCAGAAATAGCAGAACGAGGTAACACCAGAGACAACCTGATGGCTAGAGGCAAGTGCAGGAACGCAAGCAACACAAAGAAAGACTACATGGCATCATCGGAGCCCAATTCTCCCACCAAAGTAAACACTGAATATCCAAACACACCAGAAAAGCAAGATCTTGATTTTAAATCACATTTGATCATGATGCTGGAGGACTTCAAGAAAGACATAAAGAACGCCATTAGAGAAACTTAGGAAAACACAAGTAAACAAATAGAAGCCCTGAAAAAATTATAGGGAAACACAATCAAACAGGTGAAGGCATTGAAAATGGAAATAGAAACAATAAAGAAAGCACAAAGGGAGAAAACCCGGGATATAGAAAACTGAAGGAAGAGACAAGGAGATGTAGATACAAGCATCACCAACAGAATACAAGAGATAGAAGAGAGAATCTCAGGCGCAGAAGATTCCATAGAAATCATCAACACAACTGTCAAAGAAAATGAAAAGTGGAAAAAGCTACTGGCCCAAAACATACAAGAAATCCAGGACACAATGAGAAGATCAAATCTAAGGATAATACATATAATAGATAGTAAAAACTCCCAACTCAACGGACCAGTAAACATCTTCAACAAAATCATAGAAGAAAACTTCCCCAACCTAAAGAAAGAGATGCCCATAAACATACAAGAAGCCTACAGAACTCCAAATAGATTGGACCAGAAAAGAAGCTCCTCCCATCACATAATAGTCAAAACACCAAATGCACAAAACAAAGAAAGAATATTAAAAGCAGTAAGGGAAAAGGTCAAGTAACATATAGAGGCAGACCTATCAGAATTATACCACACTTCTCACCAGGGACTATGAAATCCAGAAGATCCTGGACAGATGTCATACAGACCCTAAGAGAACACCAATGCCAGCCCAAGTTACTGTATCCAGCAAAAGTCTCAATTAACATAGATGGAGAAACCAAGATATTCCATAACAAAACCAAATTTACACAATATCTTTTTACAAATTCAGCCCTACAAAGGATAATAAATGGTAAAGCCCAACACAAGGAGGCAAGCTACACCCTAGAAAGCAAGAAACTAATCATTTTGCAACAAAACAAAGAGAAGGCAAGCACACAAACATAATCTCACCTCCAAATAGGAAGATAACAGGAAACAACAATCACTATTCCTTAATATCTCTCAACATCAATGGACTCAATTCCCCAATAAAACACACAGGTTAACAAACTGGATATATAATGAGGACCCAGCATTTTGCTGCCTACAGGAAACACACCTCAGAGACAAAGACAGACACTACCTCAGAGTAAAAGGCTGGAAAACAATTTTCCAATCAAATGGTCTGAAGAAGCAAGCTGGAGTAGCCTTTCTTATATAGAATAAAATCGATTTTCAACCAAATGTCACCAAAAAAGATGAGGAAAGACACTTCATATTCATCAAAGGAAAAATCCACCAGGATGAACTCCCAATCCTAAATATGTATGCTCCAAATACAAGGGCACCTACATACATAAAAGAAACCTTACTAAAGCTCAAAGCATACATTGTACCTCACACAATAATAGTTGGAGATTTCAACAACCCACTCTCATCAATGGACAGATCATGGAAACAGAAATTAAACAGAGACCTAGACAGACTAAGAGAAGTCATGAACCAAATGGATTTAAGAGATATTTATAGAACATTCTACCCTAAAACTAAAGGATATACATTCTTCTCACCAGCTCATGGTAGTTTCTCCAAAATTGACCGTATAATCAGTCATAAAACAGGCCTCAACAATTACAGAAACATAGAAATAATCCCATGCATCCTATCAGACCACCACGGGCTAAAAGCTGGTCTTCAATAACAATAAGGAAAGAATGCCCACATATACATGGAAGTTGAACAATGCTCTACTCAATGATAACCTGGTCAAGGAAGAAATAAAGAAAGAAATTAAAGACTTCTTAGAATTTAATGAAAATGAAGGTGCAACATACCCAAACTTATGGGACACAATGAAAGCTGTGCTAAGAGGAGAAAATATAGCTCTGAATGCCTCAAAAAAAAAAGGAAGAAAGAAAGAAAGGAAGAAAGAAAGAAAGAAAGCTGAAGATAGCATACAATATCAGCCTGAAAGCACACCTAAAAGCTCTAGAACAAAAAGAAGCCAATACACCCAGGAGGAGTAGAAGGCAGGAAATAATCAAATTCAGAGCTGAAATCAACCAAGTAGAAACAAAAAGGACTATACAAAGAATCAACAGAACCAAAAGCTGGTTTTTTGAGAAAATGTACAAGGTAGATAAACCCTTAGCCAGACTAACCAGAGGACACAGAGAGTATGTCCAAATTAACAAAATCAGAAATGAAAAGGGAGACATAACTACAGAATCAGAGGAAATTCAAAAAATCATCAGATCCTACTATAAAAGCCTATATTCAACAAAACTTGAAAATCTGGAGGAAATGGACAATTTTCTAGACAAATACTGGGTATCAAAGTTAAATCAGAAACAGATAAACCATTTAAACAACCCCATAACTCCGAAAGAAACAGAAGCAGTCATTAAAATCTCCCAACCAAAAAGAACCCAGGTCCTGATGGGTTCAGTGCAGAATTCTATCAGACCTTCATAGAAGACCTCATACCAATACTATCCAAACTATTCCACAAAATTAAAACAGATGGAGCACTACCGAATTCCTTCTATGAAGCCACAATTATCTTATACCTAAACCACACAAAGACCCAATAAAGAAAGAGAACTTCATATCAATTTACCTTATGAGTATCAATGCAAAATATACACAATAAAATTCTTACAAACCAAATCCAAGGACACATAAAACAATCATCCATCATGATCAAGTAGGCTTCATCCTAGGTATGCAGGGATGGTTTAATATATGGAAAACCATCAATTAATCCACTATATAAACAATCTGAAAGATAAAAACCACACGATCATTTCAGTAGATGCTGAGAAAGAATTTGAAAAAATTTAACACCCCTTCATGATAAAAGTCCTGGAAAGAACAGGAATTCAAGGCCCATACCTAAACATAGTAAAAACCATATACAGCAAACCAGTAGCTAACTTTAAACCAAATGGAGAAAAACTTGAAGCAATCCCACTAAAATCAGGGACTAGACAAGGCTGCCCAGTCTCTTCCTACTTATTCAATATCGTTCTCAAAATCCTAGCCAGAGCAATTTGAAAACAAAAGGAGATCAAAGGGATACAGATTGGAAAGGAAGAAATCAAAATATCAATATTTGCAGATGATATGATAGTATACTTAAGTGACCCCAAAAGTTCCACCAGAGAACTACTAAACCTGATAAACACCTTCAGCAAAGTGACTGGGTATAAAATTAACTCAAATAGATCAGTAGCCTTCCTCTACACAAAAGAGAAACAAGCTGAGAAAGAAATTAGGGAACGACACCCTTCATAATAGTCCCAAGTAATATAAAATACCTCAGTGTGACTTTAATCAAGCAAGTGAAAGATCTGTATGATAAGAACTTCAAGACTCTGAAGAAAGAAGTTGAAGAAGGTCTCAGTAGATGGAAAGATCTCCCATGCTCATGAATTGGCAGGATTAATATAGTAAGAATGACCATTTTATCAAAAGTTATCTACAGATTCAATGCAATCCCCATCAAAAATTCAAATCCAATTGTTCAGAGAGTTAGACAGAACAATTTGCAAATTCATCTGGAATAACATAAAACCCAGGATAGCTAAAACTATCCTCAACAATAAAAAGACTTCTGGGGGAATCACTATCCCTGAACTCAAGCAGTATTTCAGAGCAATAGTGATTTAAAACTGTATGGTATTGGTAGAGAGACAGGCAGATAGACCAGTGGACTAGAATCAAAGACCCAGAAATGAACACACACACCTATGGTCACTTGATTTTTGACAAAGGAGTCAAAATCATCCAATGGAAAAAAGATAGCATTTTCAGCAAATGGTGCTGGTTCAACTGGAGGTCAGCATGTAGAAGAATGCAGATCGATCCATTCTTATATCACCCTGTACAAAGCTTAAGTCCAAGTGGATCAAGGACCTCCACATCAAACCAGATACACTCAAACTAATAGAAGAAAAAGTGGGGAAGCATCTTGAACACATGGGCACTGGAAAAAATTTCCTGAACAAAACACCAATGGCTTATGCTCTAAGATCAAGAATCAACAAATGGGATCTCATAAAGCTACAAAGCTTTTGTTAGGTAAAGGACCTTGTCATTAGGACAAAATGGCAACCAAGAGATTGGGAAAAGATCTTTACCAATCCTACAACTGATAGAGGTCTTATACCCAAAATACACAAAGAACTCACGAAGTTAAACAGCAGGGAGAGAAATATCCCTATTTAAAAATAGGGTTCAGAGCTAAACAAAGAATTCACAGCTGAGGAATATCAAATGGCTGAGAAGCACCTAAAGAAATGTTCAACATCTTTAGTCATAAGGGAAATGCTAATCAAAACAATCACGAGATTCAACCTCACACCAGTCAGAATGGGTGAGATCAAATCTCCGGCGAAAGCAGATGCTGGCAAGGATGTAGAGAAAGAGGAACACACCTCCGTTATTGGTGGGATTGCAGAATGGTATAACCGTTTTGGAAATCAGTCTGGAGGTTCCTCAGAAAATCGGACATTGCACTACCTGAGGACCTAGTGATACCTCTCTTGGGCATATACCCAAAAGATGCTCCAACAAATAACAAAGACACATGCTCCACTATGTTCATAGCAGCTTTATTTATAATAGCCAGAAGATGGAA
The DNA here is from genome assembly GCF_011064425.1 of Rattus rattus. NCBI lineage: Eukaryota > Metazoa > Chordata > Mammalia > Rodentia > Muridae > Rattus > Rattus rattus. The sequence continues at coordinate 58,742,504 of NC_046156.1, forward strand.
AGAACCCAGATGCCCTTCAACAGAGGAATGGATACAGAAAATGTGGTGCATCTACATAATGAAGTACTACTCATCTATCAAAAATAATGACTTTACGAAATTCATAGGCAAATGGAGGGAATTGGAAAATATCATCCTGAGTGAGGTAACCCAATCACAGAAAAACACACATGGTATGCACTCATTGATAAGTGGCTATTATCCAAATGCTTGAATTACCCTAGATGCATAGAACACATGAAACTCAAGAAGGATGACCAAAATGAGAATGCTTCACTCCTTCTTTAAAAGGGGAACAAGAATACCCTTGGCAGGGAATAGGGAGGCAAAGTTTAAAACAGACACAGAAGGAACACCCATTCAGAGCCTGCTTCACATGTGGCCCATACATATACAGCCACCAAACTAGATAAGATGGATGAAGCAAAGAAGTTCAGGCTGACAGGAACCGGATGTAGATCTCTCCTGAGAGACACAGCCAGAATACAGCAAATACATAGGCGAATGCCATCAGCAAACCACTGAACTGTGAACGTGACCCCCGTTGAAGGAATCAGAGAAAGGACCAGAAGAGCTTGAAGGGGCTTGAGACCCCATATGAACAACAATGCCAACCAACCAGAGCTTCCAGGGACTAAGCCACTACCCAAAGACTATACATGGACTGACCTTGGACTTCTACTTCATAGGTAGCAATGAATATCCTAGTAAGAGCACCAGTGGAAGGGGAAGCCCTGGGTCTTGCCAAGGCTGAACCCCCAGTGAGCGTGATTGTTGGGGGGAGGGCAGCAATGGGGGGAGGATGGGGAGGGAACACCCATAAAGAAGGGGAGGGGATAGGTTAGGGGAATGTTGGCCTGGAAACCGGGAAAGGGGATAACATTGAAATGTAAATAAGAAATACCCAATTTAATAAAGAGAAAATGAAAAGAAAAAAAAATCAAAAGGTCATTTAACTTCAATGTTTCCCTTAACTGTGACTCAACGTTTTTTGTTGTTGACGTTGTTTGCTGTGTTAGGCTTTCTTCCTTAAATACTCTGTGAAGTTGAAACCTCCTTTAGTCATTTATATCATTTACATAAATCCTTTTAGTTCCTGCAAACTATTGCCAACTAACTGTCCAGCTGGGTGTGCATGCGCGCCCGTGCACACACACACACACACACACACACACACACACACCCACACACACCCACACACACATACAGACACACACACACATACAAAGATCTAGTGTTGATTTCAAATTTTCCAAAATAAAAACTCAAGACACACAATTGAATTTAAAATTTATACAATCAATGAATTTTTTATAAGTATATCCTGAATAGACATGTTTGCATTTTAAACTTTTCATTTTTACTGATAAATCAAAATTTAACTGAGTATTGTGTGTTCATATGATGAGTCTAAGCAGTAGTCATCCCAGTGAAATATTCTTCAGCCTTCTGTCTGCTGCTAGACAGAGGCTGAGAGAGGACACTCAAGTTCCAGAATAAAGAAGTCTTTATCCTAGTCTAGCCATGATGAAAACTGTCAAAAAGAGAGTCTAGATTCTCAGGCCAGCTCCCCCTGAGAGGCATGGTGGACCCCAACACCTCCTTCTATGCCTGCATTTATGCAACCCTAGTTCTTCCCAGAACCATCATAGGTTTTTGCTTTGTTTTGTCACTGTGACTTTGGAGTCCTGGGAGTGAAACCAAAGGCTGGTGCACCTCAGCAAACTCTGTGTCACTGGCCTGCAACCTGCTCCAGGGGTGCTGTTTGCTGAACACCTGATAGGGTCTGTTCAGTCCTTGTCCTGGGATCTTTCCTTATTTTCCCATTCAAGCCTCCAGGACAGCTCTCTACAGCACAGATGGCATCTATAACTCAGTCCATATTCCTTATCACTCCTGATGGCTGAATATTGAGACTGAAACGCCTTATGAATGACTTGCCACCTGATTGGTAGACTGGGTGAGGTTGGTAGCTACCCTGTAGGGAGTGGCTTCCAACCACCCTGCCACCCTAGGCTTGAGCAGCCAGAAAGTGCTGATCCTTCTTTGAATAAAAGGCAAACTTCTTCTGCCTCAGTGACTGAACTGAGCTCTGCCCTTTTCCTGGCCCCATATTCCGTCTGTGGCTCTCTGGGTCTTCTGGTCTCCAGACTGGAACCATACTTTGGGTCTCCTGATTATTCAGCCTACTGTGTGCACATTTTCTAAGCTTCCATAGATCATTATTTGTGGAACAAAACAAGTCTTGGTTCTCATACACCCACATACACACACTGACACACAGACTTATATGTATATGCATATATGCCTTATGTATATATATATATATACACACATATGTGTGTATCAGTGATTTTCTCATGAAAAACCTTAATGCAATTATTAGACAATGATAAGACAACCAGGTGTCAGGAACTTTTGTCAAACTAAATAGCCCAGAAGAATTTGAAACCTACCCAGTTGCTATTTCTTTCTGTTTACCTGTCTCCTCAGATTACCCCAGTATAGCCTGTCCTTAACATCACTTTGAAGTCTTTCTTTGGCACCTAAACATATTCACCAGCACTGTGTTGCTCTGTTGACTACATGCCATTCTCATTTAGAAATGCCTATAGAAGCCGGATGTAGATCGCTCCTGAGAGACACAGCCAGAATACAGCAAATACAGAGGCGAATGCCAGCAGCAAACCACTGAACTGAGAATAGGACCCCCGTTGAAGGAATCAGAGAAAGAACTGGAAGAGCTTGAAGGGCTCAGAGACCCCATATGTACAACAATGCCAAGCAACCAGAGCTTCCAGGGACTAAGCCACTACCTGAAGACTATACATGGACTGACCCTGGACTCTGACCTCATAGGTAGCAATGAATATCCTAGTAAGACACCAGTGGAAGGGGAAGCCCTGGGTCCTGCTAAGACTGAACCCCCAGTGAACTAGACTGTTGGGGGGGGCAGCAATGGGGGGGAGGGTAGGGAGGGAACACCCATAAGGAAGGGGAGGGGGGGGATGTTTGCCCGAAACCGGGAAAGGGAATAACACTCAAAATGTATATAAGAAATATTCAAGTTAATAAAAAAAAAAAAAAAAAGAAAATGCCTATAGAAAAGCTATTTCTACCTCAGGTTTCCTCAACGTCACACACTACAGGTAGAAAGTATTATCAGTGACAGGGACTGCCATTCATTGGCCAAGGGCTAAAAATGGATGGCTTCGGTTTATCTCTGAACAACTCTATTAAGTATATATTATCCTTGCTTTATAGGTGGCAACATTGAAGTACATACAAGGGGTGTTTTTTCCAAGATTGACCAGCAAGTGATAGAGCGAGGCATGAGCTGACTGCACCCTGGTTCTAAACTCTGTACTGCCACTCAAGAGGCCCCTGGATGCATAAGAACTGTGAATGAGAAGACTGTGTGCAGAGGAGTCACAAAACGTAACAATGAGCTCCAAGGACATGGTCTTCCCTCTGGGGAGATGTGGGCTCCCAGCTCTCTGTGAGTCTCAGGGCTCACATCCCTGCAATGGTAATCATTCCCGCTTCTCTCACCCCACAGCAGTGCTGTGGGAATCACAGGAACAAGGGTGTGTGAGGGTGCTTTATAAATTGCAATGAACACAGAAATATGGGTTATTATTATTTCCACCTGGGCTTGCCTGGGACAACTTCAATGAGGGCATTATAAATGATTGATAAGACTTTATGTGGTCTTTGTGATTTAAGAGGAGAACAAATCTCAAGTCAGAAGACTCAAACCCTGGTTATGGAATATTGGTTGCAGGATCCCAGACAGAGAGCTCAGGGTGAACAAAGGAGTTGGGCCCAAGTCCAAAGTCTCAGTCAGCTTAACTTGTATGGCTTCAGGGTTAGAAAATGCTTAAATGTTGATTGTCATTGAGTTGTTCATTGAGTTTAACAAAGGAATATTAAATAGTCATGTGAGTATCACAAACACCAGTAAATAGTCATCTGAATGGTAAGGGGCACTATTCTGAGCACTCCACATGCTCCCTCATTTCATCTTTAGCGTATAGAGACAGGCAGCTGCCTTTTCTTATTCAGGGGGTTTGCAGAGGGGAAACCAGGAAGGGGGATAACATTTGAAATGTAAATAAATAAAATAACCAATAAAAAATTTTTAAAAAAAGAAAATAAAGATGTTATGATGCTTTTCTATGGTCACATTACTACTAAGTGGTATAGCTTGGATTTGAACTAGTCATTCTGATTTGAGAAGGAAGAGGAAAGGATGAGAAGAGGGCCAGGGAAGAAAAGGAGGAAGGAAGGACTCCTGAAATGAGCAAAGAAACTAGGGAAAGACAATCTCCAAATAAAACATGTCCCAATGGAGCAGCAGTTCTCAATCTCTGAGTCAAGACCCCTTCGCGGGGGAGAAAGACCCTTTCAACAGGGCTCACCTAAGACCATCAGAAAACACAAATATTTACATTATGATTCATAGCATAGCAAAATTACAGTTATGGAGTAGCAATGAAAATAATTTTGGTTGAGGGTCACCACTACTATTAAAGGGTCGCAGAATTGGGAAAGTTGAGAACCCTTGCAATGGAGTCAAAGCAAGATCTTGGGACATTCTTTGCCTAGTGTAGGCAAAGTTCACCTCAAAAACATGGAGAGATGAAAGTGAGGATAGGGAAGGCCTTCTGCCAGAGGTGATGTAGAGGTGTGTCTGAAAGGATCGATAGGATCTAGCCAGTTACACTTAGGAGAGAAGAAATGATTGATGACTGTGCAGAAGGCAACACTAACAAAGGCATGGGGATGGCATAGCAAATGGGTGTGGGTCACAACTGATAAATCAAGAACCAGTGGTGATATAAATGGAAAGAGACAAAAGTTACAAATGATCTTCAGTGTGGCTATATTTGCAAGTTAGAGGATCTTTTCTGACTAGAGTGAGCATTGTTTGACAGAAAGGTAAGACATATAAAAGTCACGGTTCAATTTTACTTCCCTACACAAATAGTTGGAACACTAATAAGGAAACCAAAGAAACAAAAGGTATTTTAAGAAACACAGCTTGGTTTGAGTGGTCTAGGGAGATGTCTATATCAGTTCCCGATTTTTCTAATTTAATGTCTCACGGAAATGGATAGCACTGGGAATGAGGTGCTTCTGAGTAATGGATTTGTCTTGTAGCAGATTAAACAAAAGACAATGAAAGAAAGCTTGGGAAACAATCAGGGCTAGAAATATTGATTAGATTAAAAAATAATTTATTAATTACTGTAGGGAGATTTGAGGCTAGATAACAGACTTGAAGTCAGGATGACAGATCATTTAACCTGCAGTGTCAGACAATGCCCAAATCCGAGAGGCTTGAGAAACAATATTCCATTCTATGTGTCAGAGGTATGTTTGTTCTGGACTCTGCTGCTCACTCTCACTTGGGAACTGAAGCTGACAAGGCTGGGTCTTCATCTAGAGTAGAGGAGAAAGACGCTGAAGAATTACAGACACATTGACCGCTTGCTTCTGTAGCTAGGAGTAGCACCCGGCTTCTCAGAGTCCCTTGGTAAAATCTGTCTTATTTGTCATCCCTAACTTCAGAAGCTTGGAAAAGCAGAGATGTAATCCCAATTGGGTTGAGCATTACTGAATCTGTAGATGTCGTCAGAGTATGGGTGATGATTAATTCCAGGCAAGAGAGGATCGGCTCAATCAAGCTAGAGCTCAGTAAGTAAAGAATTGAATTGAAGGACACACCTTCCTTCCATAGGCAAAGTGTGAAAGCTGTGGGGAGCCCCAAGATGAGAGTGAGATCTGACACAGAGGTAAGAGTGAGGAGCCATTAGGGTCACTCAAGCTAAGGAAGCGGGTAAGTGTGTAAGTGGCGAAGTATGGTACACACAGCCTAGAAGAGCTCTACTATAAAGGCGGCCATTGATATTCAAGGAGTCTGAATGAAAATAGACGAGATTATGGGGAGACAAAGGGAGCAGAAGGTGCAAGAGGTGCAAGAGAGATTAATAGGGCAAATAAGATCAAAGTAAAATATATATTCTGATCATGTCTTATAGAATATTTTGTAGAAATAATAAATACTGGTCATAAAAGAGAAATATTTTAGCAGAAATGTTTTGTTATAATAATTTTAAACATTTTCTTTCTAAAAGGATCCATCTAGGGACTGACGAGACAGCAGCAGTGAAGCATGCTGGGCGCTCTTTCGGAGAGCCTAAGTTTGATTCCCAGCACCCACACAGTTCTAACACAGGCCAACAACAGTTCCAGGGGAGGACACCAGGCACACATATAGTGCACACACATACATGCAAGAAAAGCAAGCATACCCATTTATTTTATGAAGTCAATCTAGATTTACATAGGTCTATTTAATTATTAATTGTCATGTATTTAATATTCTCGATAATACCGTGAGGTAAAGACGGACTGCACAGCCTGATTGTCAGAGCGTTGTAGATGCTATGGCCTCAGGAACACGGTCTATTCTCACACAGTACTAGACACGCCATTTCTCTAAAACAAAGCTTCAATTAGGCTGCCCACCTTTGTGTCCCACATTGGTGAAATAGTAGGTGTCCTGGCAAGTGAAAATGTACGGAGCATGGTAATTCAAATGGATTGTCTGTAAACAGAAGTGAATAGAGATCTTTCCCTGTGGGTTGAGATTATTCTTACAAAGTGGGGACATCACGACTTGAGGAGCTTGCCTAAAGTGAAACTACTGCCGCTGGATATTTCTTGTTTTCTTCATGCGGGAAAATGGTTGTCATTGCTCTCCTCCTACTTTCAATCCCCCACCTCCACCCCCTTTTCTGTGTGTTCAAATCCAGTTCAAGAAATAAAGTGATCAGCAGATGGTATTTTTTTTTTTAATGTCCACAGAACTTTTTTCTTTTTTTTCTTGGATTTTTTTAAAATTAACATTTCAAAAGTTATCTCCTTTACCGATTTTCTATCCATAAACCCCCATCACATCCCTCTCCCCCTTCTTCTATGAGAGTGATCCCCAAATCATTTCTTTTTCATTTATAATTGTTTGCTTATTTTATTTATTTATCTTCCTATTTTCTTTTTATTGAACACTTTTTATGTTATCCACTTTTCCAGTTTCCTCTCCATAAACTCCCTATTCCATTCCCCCTCCGCCTGCTTCTATGACAATGTTCCCCCACCTACCCATCCCTTTCCACCTCCCCTCCCTGACATTCTCCTACACTGGGGGATCCAGCCTTGGCAGGACCAAGGGCTTCTCCCATTGATGCCCAACAAGGCCATCCTCTGCTACATATGCAGCTGGAGCCATGGCTCTGTCTATGTGTACTCTTTGGATGGTGGTTTAGTCTCTGGGAGCTCTAGTTAGTATTGTTGTTCTTATTGGGTTGCAAACCCCGTCAGCTCCTTCAGTCTTTTCTCCAACTCCTCCAATGGGGTTCCTATTCTCAGTTCAATGCTTGGCTGCAAGCATCTGCCTCCATATTTGTCAGGCTCTAGCAGAGCCTCTCAGGAGACAGCTTTATCAGGCTCCTGTCAGCATGCACTTCTTAGCATCAGCAATTGTCTGGGTTTGGTGGCTGTATGTATATGGACTGGATCCCCAGGTGGGACAGGCTCTGGATGACCATCCCTTGAGCAGAGAATGAAGGAAAGCCGGGTAGTATTTTTATCATGCTGCTACTGAGAACTTCTGGAGTAAAGGAACACAGGACAGGCATTTGTTGACTATCTATTATGTACCACTTAATTATCATACATTAATTTTAGGTAATCATCACAACTGTCCAGTAAGAGAATTTCTCCTTTATCTTGACTTTGTAAAGGTGTGGCAAAAGGTGTGTGTGTGTGTGTGTGTGTGTGTGTGTGTGATGAAAGTCTGCGTGCTGTAAAGAAAAGCCTTTTCCATTTTCCTACCTAGAGTCCTCCTCCATGAAGCTCTTTAGTTCCCCAAGAAAAAGTTACTACCACAGGGTCTTCACACCTCAGTATTGGGCTTAGTTGTGGTTGATGTCCTGATGTGAGGAGAGCTGATAACTGCCTATTAATGAGGGTCATGAGGGAGCCACATTGAAAGCTGTTGTAAACCCCAGTGGTGACAGCAATAAACTAGAACTCCTTGGAAAAGGAATAGCTAGAAAGTAGCAAAATGTGGCCAAAGCCACATATGGAATATTGATACTTGAGGAAAAATTGCAGATATGTTCAGTAGGAAGAACCACACAGAAAGCAGTGTTTAACTGAAGAGTTATGAGGATGAAAGGAAAAAGGATGCTGAAGTTGCAAAACCACCCCTTGCAAGAGGAAGTTGAGAAGGAAGTGGTAGCTCCATTAAGTTCAATCTCATCCTCCACCTATGTATGCAGGTAGCACACTTCTGTCTAGGTAGAAAGTTATTAAGTTCCAGTCTAGAGGGACAGAAGTAAACTGTGAAAGTAGTTATATCAACCATTTAATGATTCAAAGCAATCTCCATTAAAAATCCCAAAGACATTTTTCACCTAACTAAAACAGCTATTCTAAAATCTACATGGAAATAAAAACCATGGGTAACAAAAACAATCGTAAGTAGGAAGAATGCTAAAGAATATATCACTGACACCAAATTATACAAAGTCATAGTGACAAAGGCAGCATTATATTACCACAAAAATATATGCATAGATTAACGAGATAGGCTAGGAGATCAAGAAATAAGCCTGCTTATCTATAGCCACTTAGTTTTGACAACATTCTTTAAAAGCAAAACACAGAGAAAAGAAAGCCTATTCAACAAACAGTACTGGAAAAATTGGATAATGATCAGTTTTTCCAGCAAAAGAATGAAATTAAGTACATCTATCTCTTCCTACACAAAAAATCAATTCAAATTATATCAAGGACATTAATTTCAAACATGAAATGACAAAATTTCTAGAAGAAAGCATTGGAAAAATACTTCCCGACTAAGACTCCAATATCCCAGGAAATAACCCAAATAATTAACAAATGATATTACTTAAAACAAAAAAAACTTTATATACTAAAATAAACAGCTACTGAGTGAAGAAATAATTACAGGATGGGAATACATTCTTTGCCAATTATACATCTGACTTGGTAATGTTATGCAGAATATGCAAAGAACTCAAAAAGGCTAAATGTTAAATATAAAAACTATACAAAACATCTAAGAAATCTGTGACATTAAAGAAAGACAAACCTATAAATAATAGTTACAAGAGGAGAATGAACTCAGATCAAAGGCATACAAAACATTTATAACAAAATCATAGAAGAAAATTAATCTATAAAGAAGGATATGTCTATCAAGGTACAGGAAGCATACAGAACATCAAATAGACAGGATTAGAAAAACAAATTCCCCTCAACACATAATAACTAAATTACTAAATGTACACAATAACAACAACAACAACAAAAACAAAAACATACTGAAATCTGAAAAAGAAAAAGACCAAGTCACATATAAAAGCAGGACCATTAAAATAACATCTGACTTCTCAGTAGGAATTTTGAAAGCCAGGAAAGCCTGAATAGATGTTTTGAAAGTTCTGAGAGACCACAGATGCTAGGCCAGACTACTACCCAGCCAAAATATCAGTTACAATAGACAAAGAAAAACATAATAAAAGCAAATTTGAGTAATACTAATTTGCCTCTACAGAAGATACTAGAATGAAATCTTCAGCCTGTAAACCCAAGATGACACAAGGAATAAATAATCCCAGAATAAGTCCATTAAAACAGGGTGAAAAAACACACACTGTAACAACCAAATAATAAGAAACAATACACTCTGCTCCTTAATAACATTCCATATTAATAGTCTCAATTCCCCAATAAGAAGAAACAGTTTTTAACATACTAGACTAGAAAACAGGATTCATCTTTTTGTTTCATTCAAGAAACACATTTCACCATCAATGACAGACACCAACTTAGGTTTACTCTTTTACAGGATAGAAAAAGATATCCTAAGCAAATGGAACCAAGAATCAAGTAGGTATAACCATTTTAAACCTTATAAAATAGACTTTAATCCAAAACTAAGAAGAAATAGGGAAGGACACCACATGCTGATTAGAAGAAAAATACACCAAGAGGATATTGCAATTCTGAACATTAATGCAACAAATATAAGGGCACCAAAGTACATGAAAGAACACCTCTACAACTAAAATCACACAATGACCCTCAATAGTGATAAACTGATAGTGTGTGACTTCAGTACCTCACTCTTTCAGATAGAAAGATCCTCCAGACAAAAACTAAACAGAAGTGCTATAGTTAATTAATATCAAAAGTCAAGTGGACCTAGAAGACATCTACAGAACATTCTATAGAAATATGAAAGAATATGTTTTTCTTCTCAGCAGCTCATGGAACTTTCTCCAAAATTCACCACATACTTGGACACCAGCCAAGTCTTAACAGCTATAAAACAATACACTATATTCCGAGGACTAAAAGACACTGACAATACACTAAGGCCAACAATTAATAAATAGGACATCATGAAGCCTGAAAGCTTCTGTATGGCAAAGGACCCCATCATCTAAGAAAAGCAACAGCCTACATAATGGGAAAAGCTGGTAAATGATTGACAACTAGAATATATAGAGAGCAACAACAACAAAAACCCTGAAAACAAATAACTTTTAAAAATAAAACATTTTTTAAAAATTGGGTATAGAACCAAGTGGGGCTCTCAAAAGATGAAACACAGATGACTGAGAAACACTTAAATGTTCAACATACTTAGCCATCAGAGAAATGAAAATCAAAGCTACTTTGACATTTCATCTTGCCCCAGTCAGAATGGTCAAGGGTTAATTAAAAAAATGACAATACATGCTAGCAAAGATGTCAGAAAAGAGGAACACTTATTCATTGCTAGAGAGAGTGCAAACTGGTAGAGCCACCATGGAAACCAATGTAGTGGTTCCTCAGGATCCAGCAGCATCATTAGTGGCCATACACCCAGAAAATTCTCACTCACATTACAGAGATACCCACGTATCCATGCTCACTGCTACTTTGCTCATAATAACCAGAAACTAGAAACAGCCTGGATGCCATTAAAAAATGCACAATGAAAATGTGGTACATGTACAAAGTGAAATATTATTCAGCTGTTTAAAAGATGTAATTTGCAGGTTAAATAAATGGACCTATAAAACATCATATCAAGATAACCCAGACCCCAAAAGATAAATATGGTATGTTTTCTCTTAAATGTGGATATTATCCTTTAAGCCTTCATTATTTATGTTGCAATGCATATAACCACAGAAGTTAAATACACATTAAGGGAACATGGGGAGAGCAGATGCTCTCCAAGTGAAAGAAAAATATAATACAGTCTTATGGAGGCATGAAGGAGAAACTAGAATACAAAAAATAATAAGGGGGATGCGAGAGATAGGTAAAGGAAGAAATGGGGAGGGACAGCTAACACTAAAGGCTATGTGAAAAAACATGAAAACTCACTAATGCAGAAGCTTCCTAAAATAAATACAGGTAAAAGGAATATATATAATGTATATTCTTTTCAGAACATCTACCAGGTGCTTCAGGCTTTCAAAATTTCCACTGAGAAGTCAGGTGTTATTAAAATTACCCTGCTTTTGTATGTGACTTAGTCTATTTACTTTTCAGCTTTTAGTACATACAGAGAGAGAGAGAGAGAGAGAGAGAGAGAGAGAGAGAGAGAGAGAGAGAGAGAGAGAGTAAAGATAGAGATGATCTCGAAAGGAAAGGACAGAAGAAAATATAACATATATAATATAGTCTTATGGAAAGATGATCTTAGGTTCAATTTCCATGAGTATATAGGTTTTCTGTTGTTTCCATTGTTGTTGAAGTCCAGCTTTAATCTGTGGTGATCTGGTAAGATACATCAGGTTATTCCAATATTCATGTATCTTTTGAGGCTTGCTGTGTGACTGATTATATGGTCAGTTTTGGAGATGGTTCCATGAGTACTGAGAAGAAGGTATATTCTTTTGTTTTAGGGTGAAACGTTCTGTAGATATCTGTTAAATGGATCTGTTAGTTTCCCTGTGTCTCTGTTTAATTTGTTTCAATGACCTGACCATTGGTGACAGTGGGGCGTTAAGGTCTCCCACTGTTAATGTGTGGGGTTTGATATGTGATTTAAGCTTTGGTAATGTTTCTTTTACAAGTTTGGGTGCCCTTGCATTCGTGGCATACATGTTCAGAATTCAGGTGTCCTCATGGTGGATTTTTCTTTTGTTGAGTATGAAGTGTTCTTCCCGGTCTCTTATGATTACTTTTGATTGAAAGTCTATTTTATTAAATATCAGAACTGCCACTTCATCTTTGGCTGGGGGCATTTGCTTGGAACATCTTTGTATAACCTTTTATACTTAAACAATAACTGTCATTGTTTCTGGTATGTGTTTCTTATATACAGCAGAATGCTGGATTCTGTTTATACATCCATTCTGTTAGCTTATATCTTTTTACTGGGGAATTCATTCACTCATCAGTCCATTGATGTTAAGCGATGTTAATGACCAATGATTGTTACTTCCTGGTATTTTGATGTTGGTGTTGGTTGAGTGTGTGTGTGTGTGTGTGTGTGTGTGTGTGTGTGTGTGTGTGTGTTTGTGTGTGTGTGTGTTTCTCTTTTATTGGTTTCAAAGTTCTGAAATTTCCTTGTGTTTTCTTAAGTATGGTTAGCTTCATTGGGTTGGAGTTTTCCTTCTAGTATTCTTTATATGGCTAGGTTCAAGGAAAGGTATTTCAATTTGGTTTTGTTGTAGAATATCTAGGTTTCCCCATCTATGGTGATTGAAAGTTTTGCTGGGTATAGTAGTCTGGACTGACATCTGTGGTCTCCTACAGTCTGCAAGCTCTGCCCAGACCTTTTTAGCTTTTAGAGTCTCAGATGAGAAATCAGATGCAATTCTGATAGGTCTGCCTTTATATGCTACCTGGGAATTTTCCCTTACTGCTTTAAATATTCTTTCTTTGTTCTGTATAATTAGTGTTTTGGTTATTATATGGCAGGAGAATTTTCTATTCTGGTCCAATCTTTCTGGTGTTCTGTAAGCTTCTTGTACCTTTATAGTCATTTCCTTCTTTAGGTTAGGGAAATTTTCTTCTCTGATTTTGTTGAAGATGTTGTCTGGGCCTTCGTGCTGGAAATCTTCTTCTTCTGTTCCTGTTATTCTTAGGTTTAGTCTTTCATAGTGTCCCAAATATCTCAGATGTTTTCTGTCATGAATGTTTTTTAGATTTTGCATTTTCTTTGACTGATAGATTGTTTTCTTCTATCATTTATTCCACACTGATATTCTCTCTTCCATCTCCTATGTTCTGCCGGCGATGCTCATGTCTACAGTTCCTGTTCTCTTTCCTTAGGTTTTCCATTTTTGTGATTTCCCCAGTTTGTGTTTTCATTATTGCTACCATTTCCATTTTCATATCTTGGAAAGTTTTATTCATATCCTTCACCTGTTTGATTGTCTTTTCCTGTATTTCTTTATATTTGTATGCTTCCTTTTTTAATGCCTCTACCTGTTTGAAAGCATTTCCTGTATTTTTAAAGGGATTTATTTGTGTCCTCTTTAAAGACCTCTATCATTTTTATAAGATTGGATATAAGAGCCTCTTCTTGTGCTTCAGTTTCATTAGGATAACCCAGGTGTGTTGTAGCAGAATAGCTGGACTCTGGTGGTGTCATATTGTCCCGTGCCTTGTTGACTGTGTTCTTATGCTGTCCTTTGGGCATCTGGTTTTCCCTGGTGTTGGCTGGATGATCCTGATGGTATCAGGACTTCTCAGGAAGGTTGTCTGTGCATCAGGCAGATCCCACTCTACAGTCTGTGTTGTGTTGGGTGTGGAGCCTACTCTGCAGGCTGCGGTGGTAGGGGGATCCAGCTAGGATAGCTGGTTAGTAGGGGTCCAAGCTGGCTAGTTTCAGAGACCTGAAGTTTTCCACAAGGAGGCAGGATGCTCTTGGGGTCCTACAATGTTCTTCCACCAAGGAATGAGCCTAGAGCTAGACAGTGGGGTTCAGAGGACCTCAAGAAACTCCCCTCTACAGGCTGGGTTCCAGGCTGACCAATTAGGATGGCAGGCAAATCCAACTAGAATGGGATTGGTCAGTCAGGGTTCCGACCCAGTTAGATTTGGGGCTCCCAAAAGATTCCATGGGAAGGCAGAATGGTCTTGGGGTCCTGAAAGCCTCTCTGAACCAAGAAACAGAGCCATGATTAGACAACATCACTCAGGGGACCATATATGCACCCCAAATTTTTAAAATAAAAGTAAGCAAAGGAAGGAGAAAAAGAAGGAAGAGAGTTGAGTTGGGGATGTGGTTTCGTTGCTTCACTTCTTGCCTAGCGTGTGCAAGGCCCCAGGCTCCATCTTTGTCACAAACACACGAAAAGGAAACACCAAAGTTCATATATGGTTTCTAGGAAGTATTTATAGACACACGTAAAATTTTTTTGTGATCAATATGAATACCATGACACATGATATATGCATGGAGCCAAGCTTCATGGTAGCCCACGTTTTTAATGATCACCTGTACCCTGCCTGCCAAAATTACTAATATATGAGCCTTTGTCCTTTTTTTAGTATCTACCCCAGTTGCTAGGACTCTGCTCATGAGATGTGTCTGCCTCAAGCCAGATTCACCATGAGACTAGGGTTGTGGCTTTTGGTTACCTAAAGGGACAGGGTCATGTGTTGAATTGTGACAACTTCAATATCCTTACCAAGAGACTCCTTTTGGGTATTTTGTTCTTGATAGCAGTATTTTGTGGACATTTTCTGCCTGTCACTTCTCTTTTTTTAGAAGAAAACAAAATCTTATCAGGAATCCTTTTTGAGACAAGGTCTCACTCTACTGCCAAACCACCCTCAAGCTAATAGAAACCCTCCTGCCTTAGTGTCGCAAATTCTGGTATTACAAGTGTGGGTCACCATGACTGCTGTGTAATCATCTCTTAGGATTCGACAAAGTCTAAGCTTTACCCTTTCTTAAACATTTTTGTTCTAATCCCCTCATGTATTCATATGAGATGTTCTTCAGATGACCATGCTGCCCAGGGATTCTTTCTTTTGGGTTTCCCGTTGGAAGTATTAATTTCACCCAACACCAGCCCCTTTGATGTCACTATTGTAAAGAAAACTAATGTGTATTTTGGATAATTGTCAAGCAACTTTTTAAAACATGCAATAGTACACTGTCTTACACCCTGAATTTGTGGGGTTCCCTGGGTACCACCTAGTATTTCTCTATGGGTCTCTGCATCTGCTCCCATCAGCTGTGTGATTGGGCTAGGCACTAATTTATGAATGTAGCAGAATATCATTAGAAACCACTACATTGGCCTTTAATATTTTTGGCCAATTCTGTTTGGTTCTACCCTAGGGCTCTGGGCTATTCAGCTTTTGGTTCCTGACCATCTAGGCAGCGGCGAGCTTGGAGTCCCAATCACAGCATGTGCCTCAAGTAGACCATTCATTGGTTAGCCATTTCTACAACTTCTGGGTCACCATTGCCCCAGGACATCTTTCAGACAGGACAGGACAGGTTGTTGTAGGTAGATGGTTTGATGGCTGGGTTGGTGTCCCAGTCCCACCATTGGAAAACTTGCTTAGTTACAGAAGATTGCTATTTCAGTATTGGTATCCTCCATTACTGGGAGCCCTCACTTAGGCCGCCCTTATAGATTTCAGAAAGTTTCTACTGCACTGGGGTTCTACATTGCTTTCCAAAGCCTCCCCCCCACCACATTCTAATCATCTCTTCCTGTACTCTCTCCTTCCATCCTTCCCTTCCCCACCCAATTCTTCATGTTTCCATCTCTACTTGCCCCCGAGTAGACCCCCCAAATCCATTCTATTTTCCCTTCCCAGAGAGATCCACTTATCTCCTCTAGAGCCCTGCTTCTTATTTGGCTTCACTAGGTCTGTGGATTACAGTTTGAATATCATTTACTTAACAGTTAATATACACTTATCAGTGAGTACATATCATTTTTGTTTTTCTGGGTCTGAGTTCCTGTCTTGGTTAGGGTTTTAACTGCTGTGAACAGACACCATGACCCAGGCAACTCTTACAAGGACAGTATTTAATTGGGACTGCCTTACAGGTTCAGAGGTTCAGTCTATTATCATCAAGGTGGGGGTATGGCAGCATCCAGGCAGGCATGGTGCAGGAGGAGCTGAGTGCTCTACAACTTCATCTGAAGACTTTTAGAAGAATACTGGCTTTCAGGAAGCTAGGACAAGGTCTTAAAGTCCATGCTCACAGTGACACTTCTTCCTACAAGGCCACATCTACTCCAACAAAGTCACATCTTCAAATAGAGGCACTCCCTGGGTAAACATATTTAAACCACCAGTTACTTCACTCAGGATATTTTTTTCTAGTTCCACCCATTTGCCTGAAAATTTCATGACGTAATCTTTTAAACAGCTGAATAATATGGCATTTTGTATATGTACCATATTTTCTTTATTCATTCATCTAGATTGTTTCCAGTGTAGGGGCTATTATGAATAAAGCCAGTATAAACACAGTTGAGCAAAGCTGATTATGTCTAGAGTTAGCAAGAATGGAGAGAACTGGAACTGATAGGGGTGTAATAGACTATAGACTTTTTGAAATGTAGTTTGAGAAGTTTATATAGTGTTCAGTGTGTACCTAATACATGATTAGGCAATGACTTCATGCCTGCATATTGACCAGAACTGAAGAGCATCGTTTTTGTAAAGGCTTACACAACCTAGGATCATCTGGTGACAGTGTCAGTGAGGTTAGGCATGTCTATGATAAAGTTAACTGAGGACATAGCCACCCTGTGGTGAGACCATTCTATAGGCAGGTAATTCGGGAATCTACTGTCATCCTCTGTCTATACAAAGACGAAGCAGAACCAGGAGGAATAGGTTTCATGGGGCTCGGATCTAGCCAGGAATGCTGGAAGAATTACAGCTCTTAGAAGGAAAACAGTTTGAGCAGCCTGCTCAGGGCAGGTAGCCGAGGTCCTGAGTCTCTCATCTGCTACCGCAGCAGCGCTAGGAGCAGTGGTGGTGCAGTGTGAGCCTTGACAGCCAGGCACGTCTGAAGTCCAGTGGTGAATGCTTTGGGAGAAAAACTCTTCCCCAAGTGTTACAGTGAAAACAGCAACTCTCAGACAATCTTGAGTGAAATAACTTGTGTGCTTTATTCCATGTGGACGGAGACTGTATAAACATTGAGGAGTGGGTTGGGATTTAGGGGTAGATGTTTCCTATTGGATGTTCGTGCTGCTCTATTCGCATGGGGCAGGATTCTAGGTGTTTTCCATACAAGCCTGAATGCCATGTTCCTCTCAGTGCAGTGTCGTGGTTATGTGTTCTAGAGCAGGTACAGAAATGGACGTGGAATGGCTCAACTCCTGCCGATTTCAAGTCTGAAATTCCCAATATCTGAGCTCACACATCCTTACCAGTTCTTCTGTCTGGTGGCACAGTCCACTTGCCCCGCACTCTAAAACATAGATGAAGATACTACCACAGAAGCACATGGAGTCTGACCCCAAGTATAGACTCCCAGACTCTACCCGCCTGGGAGTCACTCCACCCACTGTGCTGCTCCAGGACCACTTGAAGTCTAAGAACCCAGCACCCCAAGATAAAGTGGGAGGAATCCTGTGCCCAAGAACTCCCACACAGGGACACTCAGACCCAGTTTGCCTCCCTCATACTTTGCAACAATACAACAGTTTAATAGGTGTGTTGTAAGAATGTCTTGCTGTACACTTTTTATTGCATGCTATTTGATTTTCATTCCATTAATTATTATTTAAATTTCTTAGAATTTTTTTTTTAAATTCAGGTCGTAGTCTTAAAAAAAAGTGACTTCTTTCACTCAATTGTAAGACATAAAAATGCAGCATATAACAATTACCATTAGTTTTCATTACGAAACATTAGCCTGATTGTGTATTGGTCATGGTTTAGTAGCCACTCTCCTGTTGATTGCTGGAAGGGTTAGTTTTAATTATCAATGAGAGGCCAGGTCAGTGACTACACAGGGACAGGAGGGTGGAAGAGGCAGGCAGGAATACGAAAAGGCTGAAGGAAATTTTGGAAGTGATGGATCTGCTCACTATTTTAATTAGAGTTGATCCCATGGGTAAATATGGATCTCAAAACTTATCACTCTGTGTACTTTAGATGTGTCCAGTTTGTTGTGTTACAGCTGTACTTCAGTGAAGATCTTGTGTAAAGATCAAATGCAGACTGATGACAGGGAATCTTAAGCAAAAGAGCCCTAAGTGTTACATGCTTAAAAATACAAGTTGCATGTTTAAAATTACCTGGCAGGTTTTTTTTTATTAATTTATTTATTTTATATGTGTGAGTACACTGTAGCTGTCTTCAGACACACCAGAAGAGGGCATCAGATCTCATTACAGATGGTTGTGAACCACCATGTGATTGCAGGGAATTGAACTCTGGATCTCTGGAAGAGCAGTCAGTGCTCTAACCACTGAGACACCCCTCCAGCCCTATTACCTGGCAATTCTTAAGAGGAATTTGGAGTCAAGTTCTGACTCTGCCACCTTTTGTTTCTCTGAGTTTTGAGTTCATCCTTCACATTATGAAAATAGTGATCTTTTTCACCCAGCTACCTACCTCGGGGGGGATTATTGTGCAGATTTGAAAGAGCAGTGCTTTGCAGACTCCAGCACACTATCCCAGAGTGAACCATTGAGTGAGGCATTACACAGCATCTGCTGTATGTTCACGTGTCCTGCTACCTTAAGCCCTAATAGCCCATGTATAAAATTTAATTAATTGTACAAGTTACTGGAATAGCACTGAAATCTGGTATTCTGGGCACAACACACCCTAAATACATAGCAGATTTTGGAATAAATCAGTTTCAGCCCAAACCAAGATGCAGGGAACAGACAGATGTCTTCACACTTGTGCCAAGTATATGAGACCCACCCAAACTTGGGAAGAGTCCAGGGCTCGGGATTGCAGACAATATTCAGCCCTTTCAGATTTACTGCTGGTGGCTTTTACAAGGGGTGCGCATGCACACACACACACACACACACACACACACACACACACACACACACACACACACACACAAAATAACCAGTCCTGGTGTGCCAAGAGGCTTTCTCCATTGTAAAAGTACATTGTACATTATTCCATTGTATATTGTCCAGTGTAGAAGTTAAGCTGGGTTCTGCCTCCCAGTCCCATGATCCTAGAAATAAGACTCAGACACAGAATATATTTACAAACACCTTGACCACATAGCCAGATCACAACTAAAGGCAATCCACCCATTTGAACCTACGATCTTGCCATATGGGTGGTCGCCTGTTCTCAGGAACCATGTGTCCATCTCCTCACATCTTCCCTGATGGATCGGGTGGATCACCACACCTCCCTCTATCCTAGAATTCTTTCTCCTCCCAGATGCTCCACCTTCTATTTCCTGCCTAAGCCATAGGCTATAGACTTTTTAATTGATATATGATACATACATACAATACACAAGATATTCTGTCTATAGCCCAGCTTATTTCAAAATCAACTGCTCTCCTATTTGTCTCACATAGTGGCCAGGCAGAATAAATCATATTCATTTGACTACAGTCACAGGAGGCAAATGGAGAAAGAGATGGCTATACCTCATCTTGCTCTCTTCCCTCCTGACCTTTAACATTTTCATGTGTTTGACCATAACCCTGAGGTGTTATTAACATCATAATTTAGACTCATTTTAAATGATTGAATCTCATCCTTTCTCCCACCACATTCTCCAGGGTCCTTGAACATGTGGTGCCCATTGTTTGAGATCCCTATGGGGATGGGATATGATTGGGCAGGACTGTAATTCATGTAGCAGAGAGGCAGCCAAGAATCTCTGGATGAACCAGGCTTGAGAGAAACATTAGAGAGACAGCTCAGATATGAAGAAGAAAGGCATGGGGAGGCAGACGATTGGTGAGGAGAGAAGCAGAACTTGGTAAAAATGTGGCACGAAATCAGAACAAGGTATCCTGTGAAGCTGATAGCCATTAACATGATAAAGAACAAACACAAGACAAGACACACAAATGCCTCATATGGGGATAGGCTTTTTTAAAATCTCAGAGGAGCATGTGTCACAGCGTGCATGTGGAGGCGTGGGAGTTAAAGAACAATATCCAGTGTTGTTCCCGTTTGCCATTGCAGACTCCAGCCTATCTGGCCCTCGAACTTGCAGAGATTCTCCTATCTCATTGTAGGAGAGGCTCAGATATACATGCTATTGTACATGGCTGTGTGTATGTGTGGCAAGGCAACCCAAGGCAGTCTTGAGTTGTACAAAAAGCAAGCTGAGTAAGTCACAGGGAGCAAGCCAGTAAGCAGCACTCCTCCATGGCCTCTGCATCAGCTCCTGTTTCTGTGTCCTCCACTGCATGATTTTCTTCCTTACTCCCCTCATGATGAACTACAAGCTGTAAGCTTTTTTTTATTTTTTATTTTTTATTAACTTGAGTATTTCTTATATACATTTCGAGTGTTATTCCTTTCCCAGTTTCAGCAAACATTCCCTTCCTCCTCCCCTTCCTTATGGGTGTTCCCTCCCTACCCTCCCCCATTGCCCCCCCCCCCCAACAGTCTAGTTCACTGGGGTTCAGTCTTAGCAGGACCCAGGGCTTCCCCTTCCACTGGTGCTCTTACTAGGATATTCATTTGCTACCTATGAGGTCAGAGTCCCAGGGTCAGTCCATGTATAGTCTTTAGGTAGTGGCTTAGTCCCTTGAAGCTCTGGTTGCTTGGCATTGTTGTACATATGGGGTCTCTAGCCCCTTCAAGCTCTTCCAGTTCTTTCTCTGATTCCTTCAACGGGGGTCCTATTCTCAGTTCAGTGGTTTGCTGCTGGCATTCGCCTCTGTATTTGCTGTATTCTGGCTGTGTCTCTCAGGAGCGAGCTACATCCGGCTCCTGTCGGTCTGCACTTCTTTGCTTCATCTATCTTGTCTAATTGGGTGACTGTATATGTATGGGCCACATGTGGGGCAGGCTCTGAATGGGTGTTCCTTCAGTCTCTGTTTTAATCTTTGCCTCTCTCTTCCCTGCCAAGGGTATTCTTGTTCCCCTTTTAAAGAAGGAGTGAAGCATTCACATTTTGATCATCCGTCTTGAGTTTCATTTTTTCTAGGCATCTAGGGTAATTCAAGCATTTGGGCTAATAGCCACTTATCAATGAGTGCATACCATGTGTGTTTTTCTGTGATTGGGTTACCTCACTCAGGATGATATTTTCCAGTTCCAACCATTTGCCTACGAATTTCATAAAGTCGTTGTTTTTGATAGCTGAGTAATATTCCATTGTGTAGATGTACCACATTTTCTGTATCCATTCCTCTGTTGAAGGCATCTGGGTTCTTTCCAGCTTCTGGCTATTATAAATAAAGGCTGCAATGAACATAGTGGAGCACGTGTCTTTTTTATATGTTGGGGCATCTTTTGGGTATATGCCCAGGAGAGGTATAGCTGGATCCTCAGGCAGTTCAATGTCCAATTTTCTGAGGATCCTCCAAACTGATTTCCAGAATGGTTGTACCGGTTTGCAATCCCATCAACAATGGAGGAGTGTTCCTCTTTCTCCACATCCTCACCAGCATCTGCTGTCACCTGAGTTTTTGATCTTAGCCATTCTCACTGGTGTGAGGTGAAATCTCAGGGTTGTTTTGATTTGGATTTCCCTTATGACTAAAGATGTTGAACATTTCTTTAGGTGTTTCTCAGCCATTCGGCATTCCTCAGCTGTGAATTCTTTGTTTAGCTCTGAACCCCATTTTTTAATAGGGTTATTTGTTTCCCTGAGGGTCTGACTTCTTGAGTTCTTTTTATATTTTGGATATAAGGCCTCTATCTGTTGTAGGATTGGTAAAGACCTTTTTCCCAATCTGTTGGTTGCGTTTTGTCCTAACCACAGTGTCCTTTGCCTTACAGAAGCTTTGCAGTTTTATGAGATCCCATTTGTTGATTCTTGATCTTAGAGCGTAGTTATTGGTTTTTGTTTAGAAATTTTTCCAGTGCCCATGTTTCCAGATGCTTCCCTACTTTTTCTTCTATTAGTTTGAGTGTGTCTGGTTTGATGTGGAGGTCCTTGATCCACTTGGACTTAAGCTTTGTACAGGGTGATAAGAATGGATCAATCTGCATTCTTCAACATGTTGACCTCCAGTTGAACCAGCACCATTTGCTGAAAATGCTATCTTTTTTCCATTGGATGGTTTGGGCTCCTTTGTCAAAAATCAAGTGACCATAGGTGTGTGGGTTCATTTCTGGGTCTTCAATTCTATTCCATTGGTCTATCTGTCTGTCTCTGTACCAATACCATGCAGTTTTTATCACTATTGCTCTGTAATACTGCTTGAGTTCAGGGATACTTGATTCCCCTGAAGTCCTTTTTTTTATTGAGGACCTTTAGCTATCCTGGGTTTGTTATTCCAGATGAATTTTAGAATTGTTCTATCTAACTCTTTGAAGAATTGGATTGGTATTTTGATGGGGATTGCATTGAATCTGTGAATTGCTTTTTTAGTA